>NW_019272460.1:0-11869 GCF_002738345.1 Cucurbita maxima | reverse complement strand
GGAAACCCAAAAGGGAAGTTTGTAGTACGTGCTAAAAAAACCGAGTCACGGTCGACGTCTATCGAAAGTTTTGTGAGGAATGATAAGTCTTGATGATTTAGAATATTATTTCTAAGAAACAGAAAAGAGTTCTTCAAATCGAACCCTTCTTCGGAAACCCAAACAGGGAAGTTTGTAGTCCGTGCTAAAAAAACTGAGTCACAATCTTCGTGTTTTGAAACTCTTGTGAGGAATGATAAGGCTTGACGATTTAGAACATTATTTCTAAGAAACGGAGTGCAGAAAACAGTAAAAGAGTTCTTCAAATTAAACCCTCTTCGGAAACCCAAAACGGGAAGTTTGTAGTACGTGATAAAAAAACCGAGTCACGGTCGACGTCTGTCGAAAGTTTTGTGAGGAATGATAAGGCTTGATGATTTAGAATATTATTTCTAAGAAACGGAGTGCACAAAACAGTAAAAGAGCTCTTCAAATCGAACCCTTCTTCGGAAACCCAAACAGGAAAGTTTGTAGTACGTGCTTAAAAAACCGAGTCACAGTTGACGTTTGTCGAAAGTTTTGTGAGGAATGACAAGGCTAGTACGTGCTTAAAAAACCGAGTCACAGTTGACGTTTGTCGAAAGTTTTGTGAGGAATGACAAGGCTTGATGATTTAGAATATTATTTTAAGAAACGGAGTGCAGAAAACCGTAAAAGAGTTCTACATATCCAACCCTCTTCGGAAACCCAAAAGGGAAGTTTGTAGTACGTGCTAAAAAAACCGAGTCACGGTCGACGTCTATCGAAAGTTTTGTGAGGAATGATAAGGCTTGATGATTTAGAATATTATTTCTAAGAAACAGAAAAGAGTTCTTCAAATCGAACCCTTCTTCGGAAACCCAAACAGGGAAGTTTGTAGTCCGTGCTAAAAAAACCGAGTCACGATCTTCGTGTTTCGAAACTCTTGTGAGGAATGATAAGGCTTGCCGATTTAGAATATTATTTCTAAGAAACGGAGTGCGTAAAACAGTAAAAGAGTTCTTCAACTGGAACCCTTCTTCGGAAACCCAAACAGGGAAGTTTGAAGTACGTGCTAAAAAAACCGAGTCACGGTCGACGTTTTTCAAAAGTTTTGTGAGGAATGATAAGGCTTGATGATTTAAAATATTATTTCTAAGAAACGGAGTGCAGAAAACAGTAAAAGAGTTCTTCAAATCGAACCCTTCTTCGGAAACCCAAACAGGGAAGTTTGTAGTTCGTGCTAAAAAAACCGAGTCACGGTCGACGTTTGTCGAAATTTTTGTGAGGAATGATAAGGCTTGATGATTTAGAATATTATTTCTAAGAAACGGAGTGTAGAAAACAGTAAAAGAGTTCTTCAAATCGAACCCTTCTTCGGAAACCCAAAACGGGAAGTTTGTAGTACGTGCTAAAAAAACCGAGTCACGGTCGACGTTTGTCGAAAGTTTTGTGAGGAATGATAAGGCTTGATGATTTAGAATATTATTTCTAAGAAACGGAGTGCAGAAAACAGTAAAAGAGTTCTACAAATCCAACCCTCTTCGGAAACCCAAAAGGAAAGTTTGTAGTACGTGCTAAAAAAACCGAGTCACGGTCGACGTCTGTCGAAAGTTTTGTGAGGAATGATAAGGCTTGATGATTTAGAATATTATTTCTAAGAAACGGAGTGCACAAAACAGTAAAAGAGTTCTTCAAATCGAACCCTCTTCGGAAACCCAAAACGGGAAGTTTGTAGTACGTGCTAAAAAAACCGAGTCTCGGTCGACGTCTGTCGAAAGATTTGTGAGGAATGATAAGGCTTGATTATTTAGAATATTATTTCTAAGAAACGGAGTGCAGAAAACAGTAAAAGAGTTCTGATAAGGCTTGATTATTTAGAATATTATTTCTAAGAAACGGAGTGCAGAAAACAGTAAAAGAGTTCGTCAAATCGAACCCTTCTTCGGAAACCCAAACAGGGAAGTTTGTAGTATGTGCTAAAAAAACCGAGTCACGGTCGACGTTTTTCAAAACTCTTGTGAGGAATGATAAGGCTTGACGTTTTAGAATATTCCGAGTCACGGTCGACGTTTTTCAAAACTCTTGTGAGGAATGATAAGGCTTGACGTTTTAGAATATTATTTCTAAGAAACGGAGTGCAGAAAATAGTAAAAGATTTCTACAAATCCAACCCTCTTCAGAAACCCAAAAGGGAAGTTTGTAGTACGTGCTAAAAAAACCGAGTCACGGTCGACGTCTATCGAAAGTTTTGTGAGGAATGATAAGGCTTGATAATTTAGAATATTATTTCTAAGAAACGGAAAAGAGTTCTTCAAATCGAACCCTTCTTCGGAAACCCAAACAGGGAAGTTTGTAGTCCGTGCTAAAAAATCCGAGTCACGATCTTCGTGTTTCAAAACTCTTGTGAGGAATGATAAGGCTTGACGATTTAGAATATTATTTCTATGAAACGGAGTGCACAAAACAGTAAAAGAGTTCTTCAAATCGAACCCTTCTTCGGAAACCCAAACAGGGAAGTTTGTAGTTCGTGCTAAAAAAACCGAGTCACGGTCGACGTCTATCGAAAGTTTTGTGAGGAATGATAAGGCTTGATAATTTAGAATATTATTTCTAAGAAACGGAAAAGAGTTCTTCAAATCGAACCCTTCTTCGGAAACCCAAACAGGGAAGTTTGTAGTCCGTGCTAAAAAATCCGAGTCACGATCTTCGTGTTTCAAAACTCTTGTGAGGAATGATAAGGCTTGACGATTTAGAATATTATTTCTATGAAACGGAGTGCACAAAACAGTAAAAGAGTTCTTCAAATCGAACCCTTCTTCGGAAACCCAAACAGGGAAGTTTGTAGTTCGTGCTAAAAAAACCGAGTCACGGTCGACGTTTGTCGAAAGTTTTGTGAGGATGTATAAGGATTGATGATTTAGAATATTATTTCTACGAAACGGAGTGCAGAAAACAGTAAAAGAGTTCTTCAAATCGAACCCTCTTCGGAAACCCAAAACGGGAAGTTTGTAGTACGTGCTAAAAAAACCGAGTCACGGTCGACGTTTGTCGAAAGTTTTGTGAGGAATGATAAGGCTTGATGATTTAGAATATTATTTCTAATAAACGGAGTGCACAAAACAGTAAAAGAGTTCTTCTAATGGAACCCTTGTTCGGAAACCCAAACAGGGAAGTTTGTAGTACGTGCTAAAAAAACCGAGTCACGATCTTCGTTTTTCGAAACTCTTGTGAGGAATGATAAGGCTTGACGATTTAGAATATTATTTCTAAGAAACGGAGTGCGTAAATCGATAAAAGAGTTCTTCAACTGAAACCCTTCTTCGGAAACCCAAACAGGGAAGTTTGTAGTACGTGCTAAAAAAATCGAGACACGGTCGACGTTTGTCGAAAGTTTTTTGAGGAATGATAAGGCTTGATGATTTAGAATATTATTTCTAAGAAACGGAGTGCGGAAAACAATAAAAGAGTTCTTCAAATCTAACCCTTCTTCGGAAACCCAAACAGAGAAACGGAGTGCGGAAAACAATAAAAGAGTTCTTCAAATCTAACCCTTCTTCGGAAACCCAAACAGGGAAGTTTGTAGTACGTGCTAAAAAAACCGAGTCACGATCTTCGTTTTTTGAAACTCTTGTGAGGAATGATAAGGCTTGACGATTTAGAATATTATTTCTAAGAAACGGAGTGCAGAAAACAGTAAAAGAGTTCTTCAAATCGAACCCTTCTTCGGAAACCCAAACAGGGAAGTTTGTAGTACGTGCTAAAAAAACCGAGTCACGATCTTCGTTTTTCGAAACTCTTGTGAGGAATGATAAGGCTTGACGATTTAGAATATTATTTCTAAGAAACGGAGTGCGTAAGACAGTAAAAGAGTTCTTCTAATGGAACCCTTGTTCGGAAACCCAAACAGGGAAGTTTGTAGTACGTGCTAAAAAAACCGAGTCACGATCTTCGTTTTTCGAAACTCTTGTGAGGAATGATAAGGCTTNATTGGAACCCTTCTTCGTAATCCCAAACAAGAAAGTTTGTAGTACGTGCTAAAAAAACCGAGTCACGATCTTCGTTTTTTGAAACTCTTGTGAGGAATGATATGGCTTGACGATTTAGAATATTATTTCTAAGAAACGGAGTGCGTAAAACGATAAAAGAGTTCTTCAACTGAAACCCTTCTTCGGAAACCCAAACAGGGAAGTTTGTAGTACGTGCTAAAAAAATCGAGACACGGACGACGTCTGTCGAATGTTTTGTGAGGAATGATAAGGCTTGATTATTTAGAATATTATTTCTATGAAACGGAGTGCAGAAAACAGTAAAAGAGTTCTTCAAATCGAACCCTTCTTCGGAAACCCAAACAGGGAAGTTTGTAGTACGTGCTAAAAAACTCGAGTCACGGTCGACGTTTGTCGAAAGTTTTTTGAGGAATGATAAGGCTTGATGATTTAGAATATTATTTCTAAGAAACGGAGTGCGGAAAACAATAAAAGAGTTCTTCAAATCTAACCCTTCTTCGGAAACCCAAACAGTGAAGTTTGTAGTACGTGCTAAAAAAACCGAGTCACGATCTTCATTTTTCGAAACTCTTGTGAGGAATGATAAGGCTTGACGATTTAGAATATTATTTCTAAGAAACGGAGTGCGTAAAACAGTAAAAGAGTTCTTCAACTGGAATCCTTCTTCGGAAACCCAAACAGGGAAGTTTGTCGTACGTGCTAAAAAAACCGAGTCACGGTCGACGTTTGTCGAAATTTTTGTGAGGAATGATAAGGCTTGATGATTTAGAATATTATTTCTACGAAACGGAGTGCACAAAACAGTAAAAGAGTTCTTCAAATCGAACCCTTCTTCAGAAACCCAAACAGGGAAGTTTGTAGTTCGTGCTAAAAAAACTGAGTCACGGTCGACGTTTGTCGAAAGTTTTGTGAGGAATTATAAGGATTGATGATTTAGAATATTATTTCTAAGAAACGGAGTGCGTAAAAAAGTAAAAGAGTTCTTCAACTAGAACCCTTCTTCGGAAACCCAAACAGGGAAGTTTGTAGTACGTGCTAAAAAACCGAGTCACGATCTTCGTTTTTCGAAACTCTTGTGAGGAATGATAAGGCTTGACGATTTAGAATATTATTTCTAAGAAACGGAGTGCAGAAAATAGTAAAAGAGTTCTTCAAATCTAACCCTTCTTCGGAAACCCAAACAGGGAAGTTTGTAGTACGAGCTAAAAAAACCGAGTCACAATCTTCGTTTTTCGAAACTCTTGTGAGGAATGATAAGGCTTGACGATTTAGAATATTATTTCTAAGAAACGGAGTGCGTAAAACAGTAAAAGAGTTCTTCTAATGGAACCCTTGTTCGGAAACCCAAACAGGGAAGTTTGTAGTACGTGATAAAAAAACCGAGTCACGATCTTCGCTTTTCGAAATTCTTGTGAGGAATGATAAGGCTTGATGATTTAGAAAATTATTTCTAAGAATTGGAATGCAGAAAACAGTAAAAGAGTTCTTCAAATCGAACCCTTATGGAAACCCAAACAGGGAAGTTTGTTGTACGTACTAAAAAACCGAGTCACGGTCGACGTTTGTCGAAAGTTTTTTGAGTAATGATAAGGATTGATGATTTAGAATATTATTTCTAAGAAATGGAGTGCAGAAAACAGTAAAAGAGTTCTTCAAATCTAACCCTTCTTCGGAAACCCAAATAGAGAAGTTTGTAGTACGTGCTAAAAAACCGACTCACGGTCGACGTTTGTCGAAAGTTTTTTGAGGAATGATAAGGATTGATGATTTAGAATATTATTTCTAAGAAATGTAGTGCACAAAACAGTAAAAGAGTTCTTCAAATCTAACACTTCTTCGGAAACCCAAACAGGGAAGTTCGTAGTACGTGCTAAAAAATCGAGTCACGATCTTCGTTTTTCGAAACTCTTGTGAGGAATAATAAGGCTTGACGATTTAGAATATTATTTCTAAGAAACGGAATGCAGAAAACAGTAAAAGAGTTCTTCAAATCGAACCCGCTTCGGAATCCCAAAACGGGAAGTTTGTAGTACGTGCTAAAAAACCCGAGTCACGGTCGACGTCTGTCGAAAGTTTTGTGAGGAATGATAAGGCTTGATGATTTAGAATATTATTTCTACGAATCGGAGTGCACAAAACAGTAAAAGAGTTCTTCAAATCGAACCCTTCTTCGGAAACCCAAACAGGGAAGTTTGTAGTACGTGCTAAAAAACCGAGTCACGATCTTCGTTTTTCGAAACTCTTGTGAGGAATGATAAGGCTTGACGATTTAGAATATTATTTCTAAGAAACGGAGTGCAGAAAATAGTAAAAGAGTTCTTCAAATCTAACCCTTCTTCGGAAACCCAAACAGTGAAGTTTGTAGTACGTGCTAAAAAAACCGAGTCACGATCTTCATTTTTCGAAACTCTTGTGAGGAATGATAAGGCTTGACGATTTAGAATATTATTTCTAAGAAACGGAATGCAGAAAACAGTAATAGAGTTCTTCAAATCGAACCCTCTTCGGAATCCCAAAACGGGAAGTTTGTAGTACGTGCTAAAAAAACCGAGTCACGGTCGACGTCTGTCGAAAGTTTTGTGAGGAATGATAAGGCTTGATGATTTAGAATATTATTTCTACGAATCGGAGTGCACAAAACAGTAAAAGAGTTCTTCAAATCGAACCCTTCTTCGGAAACCCAAACAGGGAAGTTTGTAGTACGTGCTAAAAAACCGAGTCACGATCTTCGTTTTTCGAAACTCTTGTGAGGAATGATAAGGCTTGACGATTTTGAATATTATTTCTAAGAAACGGAGTGCAGAAAACAGTAAAAGAGTTCTTCAAATCTAACCCTTCTTCGGAAACCCAAACAGGGAAGTTTGTAGTACGTGCTAAAAAAACCGAGTCACGATCTTCGTTTTTCGAAACTCTTGTGAGGAATGATAAGGCTTGACGATTTAGAATATTATTTCTAAGAAACGAAGTGCAGAAAACAGTAAAAAAGTTTTTCAAATCGAACCCTCTTCGGAATCCCAATACGGGAAGTTTGTAGTACGTGCTAAAAAAACCGAGTCTCGGTCGACGTCTGTCGAAAGTTTTGTGAGGAATGATAAGGCTTGATGATTTAGAATATTATTTCTACGAATCGGAGCGCACAAAACAGTAAAAGAGTTCTTCAAATCGAACCCTTCTTCGGAAACCCAAACAGGGAAGTTTGTAGTACGTGCTAAAAAACCGAGTCACGATCTTCGTTTTTCGAAACTCTTGTGAGGAATGATAAGGCTTGACGATTTAGAATATTATTTCTAAGAAACGGAGTGCAGAAAACAGTAAAAGAGTTCTTCAAATCTAACCCTTCTTCGGAAACCCAAACAGGGAAGTTTGTAGTACGTGCTAAAAAACCGAGTCACAATCTTCGTTTTTCGAAACTCTTGTGAGGAATGATAAGGCTTGACGATTTAGAATATTATTTCTAAGAAACGGAGTGCGTAAAACAGTAAAAGAGTTCTTCTAATGGAACCCTTGTTCGGAAACCCAAACAGGGAAGTTTGTAGTACGTGATAAAAAAACCGAGTCACGATCTTCGCTTTTCGAAACTCTTGTGAGGAATGATAAGGCTTGATGATTTAGAAAATTATTTCTAAGAATTGGAATGCAGAAAACAGTAAAAGAGTTCTTCAAATCGAACCCTTCTTCGGAAACCCAAACAGGGAAGTTTGTTGTACGTACTAAAAAACCGAGTCACGGTCGACGTTTGTCGAAAGTTTTTTGAGTAATGATAAGGATTGATGATTTAGAATATTATTTCTAAGAAATGGAGTGCAGAAAACAGTAAAAGAGTTCTTCAAATCTAACTCTTCTTCGGAAACCCAAATAGAGAAGTTTGTAGTACGTGCTAAAAAACCGACTCACGGTCGACGTTTGTCGAAAGTTTTTTGAGGAATGATAAGGATTGATGATTTAGAATATTATTTCTAAGAAATGGAGTGCAGAAAACAGTAAAAGAGTTCTTCAAATCTAACACTTCTTCGGAAACCCAAACAGGGAAGTTCGTAGTACGTGCTAAAAAATCGAGTCACGATCTTCGTTTTTCGAAACACTTGTGAGGAATAATAAGGCTTGACGATTTAGAATATTATTTCTAAGAAATGGAATGCATAAAATAGTAAAAGAGTTCTTCAAATCTAACCGTTCTTCGGAAACCCAAATAGGGAAGTTTGTAGTACGTGCTAAAAAAACCGAGTCACGATCTTCGTTTTTCGAAACTCTTGTGAGGAATTATAATGCTTGACGATTTAGAATATTATTTCTAAGAAACGGAGTGCATAAAATAGTAAAAGAGTTTTTCAATTGGAACCCTTCTTCGTAATCCCAAACAAGAAAGTTTGTAGTACGTGCTAAAAAAACCGAGTCACGATCTTCGTTTTTTGAAACTCTTGTGAGGAATGATATGGCTTGACGATTTAGAATATTATTACTAAGAAACGGAGTGCGTAAAACGATAAAAGAGTTCTTCAACTGGAATCCTTCTTCGGAAACCCAAACAGGGAAGTTTGTCGTACGTGCTAAAAAAACCGAGACACGGTCGACGTCTGTCGAATGTTTTGTGAGGAATGATAAGGCTTGATGATTTAGAATATTATTTCTACAAAACGGAGTGCGTAAAAAAGTAAAAGAGTTCTTCAACTAGAACCCTTCTTCGGAAACCCAAACAGGGAAGTTTGTAGTACGTGCTAAAAAACCGAATCACGATCTTCGTTTATCGAAACTCTTGTGAGGAATGATAAGGCTTGACGATTTAGAATATTATTTCTAAGAAACGGAGTGCGTAAAACAGTAAAAGAGTTCTTCAAATGGAACCCTTCTTCCGAAACCCTAACAGGGAAGTTTGTAGTACGTGCTAAAAAAACCGAGTCACGGTCGACGTTTGTCGAAAGTTTTGTGAGGAATGATAAGGCTTGACGATTTAGAATATTATTTCTAAGAAACGGAGTGCGTAACACAGTAAAAGAGTTCTTCTAATGGAACCCTTGTTCGGAAACCCAAACAGGGAAGTTTGTAGTACGTGCTAAAAAACCGAATCACGATCTTCGTTTATCGAAACTCTTGTGAGGAATGATAAGGCTTGACGATTTAGAATATTATTTCTAAGAAACGGAGTGTAGAAAACAGTAAAAGAGTTCTTCAAATCTAACCCTTCTTCGGAAACCCAAACAGGATAGTTTGTAGTACGTGCTAAAAAAACCGAGTCACGATCTTCGTTTTTCGAAACTCTTGTGAGGAATGATAAGGCTTGACGATTTAGAATATTATTTCTAAGAAACGGAGTGCGTAACACAGTAAAAGAGTTCTTCTAATGGATCCCTTGTTCGGAAACCCAAACAGGGAAGTTTGTAGTATGTGCTAAAAAAACCGAGTCACGATCTTCGTTTTTCGAAACTCTTGTGAGGAATGATAAGGCTTGACGATTTAGCAAATTATTTTTAAGAAACGGAATGCATAAAACAGTAAAAGAGTTCTTCAAATCGAACCCTCTTCGGAATCCCAAAACGGGAAGTTTGTAGTACGTGCTAAAAAAACTGAGTCACGGTCGCGAACCCTCTTCGGAATCCCAAAACGGGAAGTTTGTAGTACGTGCTAAAAAAACTGAGTCACGGTCGACGTCTGTCGAAAGTTTTGTGAGGAATGATAAGGCTTGATGATTTAGAATATTATTTCTACGAAACGGAGTGCACAAAACAGTAAAAGAGTTCTTCAAATCGAACACTTCTTCGGAAACCCAAACAGGGAAGTTTGTAGTTCGTGCTGAGAAAACCGAGTCACGGTCGACGTTTGTCGAAAGTTTTGCGAGGAAGTATAAGGATTGATGATTTAGAATATTATTTCTAAGAAACGGAGTGCGTAAAAAAGTAAAAGAGTTCTTCAACTAGAACCCTTGTTTGGAAACACAAACAGGGAAGTTTGTAGTACATGCTAAAAAACCGAGTCACGATCTTCGTTTTTCGAAACTCTTGTGAGGAATGATAAGGCTTGACGATTTAGAATATTATTTCTAAGAAACGGAGTGCAGAAAACAGTAAAAGAGTTCTTCAAATCTAACCCTTCTTCGGAAACCCAAACAGGGAAGTTTGTAGTACGTGCTAAAAAAACCGAGTCACGATCTTCGTTTTTCGAAACTCTTGTGAGGAATGATAAGGCTTGACGATTTAGAATATTATTTCTAAGAAACGGAGTGCGTAACACAGTAAAAGAGTTCTTCTAATGGAACCCTTGTTCGGAAACCCAAACAGGGAAGTTTGTAGTACGTGCTAAATAAACCGAGTCACGATCTTCGTTTTTCGTAACTCATGTAAGGAATGATAAGGCTTGACGATTTAGAAAATTATTTCTAAGAAACGGAATGCAGAAAAAAGTAAAAGAGTTCTTCAAATCGAACCCTCTTCGGAATCCCAAAACGGGAAGTTTGTAGTACGTGCTAAAAAAACCGAGTCACGGTCGACGTCTGTCGAAAGTTTTGTGAGGAATGATAAGGCTTGATGATTTATAATATTATTTCTACGAAACGGAGTGCACAAAACAGTAAAAGAGTTCTTCAAATCGAACCCTTCTTCGGAAACCCAAACAGGGAAGTTTGTAGTTCGTGCTAAAAAAACCGAGTCACGGTCGACGTTTGTCGAAAGTTTTGTGAGGAATTATAAGGATTGATGATTTAAAATATTATTTCTAAGAAACGGAGTGCGTAAAAAAGTAAAAGAGTTCTTCAACTAGAACCCTTCTTCGTAAACCCAAACAGGGAAGTTTGTAGTACGTACTAAAAAACCGAGTCACGTTCGACGTTTGTCGAAAGTTTTTTGAGTAATGATAAGGATTGATGATTTAGAATATTATTTCTAAGAAATGGAGTGCAGAAAACAGTAAAAGAGTTCTTCAAATCTAACCCTTCTTCGGAAACCCAAACAGGGAAGTTTGTAGTACGTGCTAAAAAAACCGAGTCACGATCTTCGTTTTTCGAAACTCTTGTGAGGAATGATAAGGCTTGACGATTTAGAATATTATTTCTAAGAAACGGAGTGCGTAAAACAGTAAAAGAGTTCTTCTAATGGAACCCTTGTTTGGAAACCCAAACAGGGAAGTTTGTAGTACGTGCTAAAAAAACCGAGTCACGATCTTCGCTTTTCGAAACTCTTGTGAGGAATGATAAGGCTTGACTATTTAGAATATTATTTCTACGAAATGGAATGAAGAAAACAGTAAAAGAGTTCTTCTAATGGAACCCTTGTTCGGAAACCGAAACGGGAAGTTCGTAGTACGTGCTAAAAAAACCGAGTCACGGTCGACGTCTGTCGAAAGTTTTGTGAGGAATGATAAGGCTTGATGATTTAGAATATTATTTCTACGAAACGGAGTGCACAAAACAGTAAAAGAGTTCTTCAAATCTAACCCTTCTTCGGAAACCCAAACAGGGAAGTTTGTAGTACGTGCTAAAAAAACCGAGTCACGATCTTCGTTTTTCGAAACTCTTGTGAGGAATGATAAGGCTTGACGATTTAGAATATTATTTCTAAGAAACGGAGTGCGTAAAACAGTAAAAGAGTTCTTCTAATGGAACCCTTGTTCGGAAACCCAAACAGGGAAGTTTGTAGTTCGTGCTAAAAAAACCGAGTCACGATCTTTGTTTTTCGAAACTCTTGTGTGGAATGATAAGGCTTGACGATTTAGAATATTATTTCTAAGAAACGGAGTGCATAAAACAGTAAAAGAGTTCTTCAAATCTAACCCTTCTTCGGAAACCCAAATAGGGAAGTTTGTAGTTCGTGCTAAAAAAACCGAGTCACGATCTTCGTTTTTCGAAACTCTTGTGAGGAATGATAAGGCTTGAC
>NW_019272459.1:0-29393 GCF_002738345.1 Cucurbita maxima | reverse complement strand
TGTTGTGTCATTTTAAAGATGTTTTCGAAACACGTAAGTCCATGGCTGTGTTTTAAGTTAAACGTTATGTTTTATAGAATTTAAATGAAGGCTTCCGCATTCAATGTTTATTGTACGTATATAGTAGCGACCTTAAATTAGTAGAAATTTTTTGATCGTTATAGTTGGTATCAGAGCCCTAGGTTATAGATCTTGTAGACTAGCTTACGATGTTGGCTTGGCATGTTCCATGGTCCCACCGTCGGTGCCCCGTCTCCGCCAGGTATGTCTTGCGTAAGATAAGAAAATGACATGTTGTTATTATTTGGTAATTATAAAATATAACTCATAATTGGACTTTTACTCTATTGATTGTATTATAATTTACTGCATTCATGTTAGGTTAATTCTATATTTATTATAATTTAGAATACGTTATGTTTTACCTTGCATGGAATGTGAATGTAAATTGTTATGTTGATGATGTTTAGATTTACTGAGATTGTTGCTGTGAATGAGTAGTTATAGTTTTAAGCTACTAAATGTTAGTGTATGCGTGAAAATGATTTTGCTAAGCAAGATCATATGTTTTAGTTAGATGTCTTAAACATAGATAAACTACACAGTCTTGTGAACATAGAGATGAGAATGAATGTACCAATGTATAGAGTAAGTAGTTTCAAATGGAATTAAATGACCTAAGAAGCTTGATAGATGTCAATATCTTATAGTATACTATAGATATTAAAAGTGGTAGTGTCTGAAAGAAAATTCTATAACTTTGATTTAGGTAAAGATGAAATTAAAGTATCAGTAAGAAAAAAAAATTGAGTTAGACCATAAAAGTTTAAAACATGTATACTTAAATTGATTGGTAAATGATATAAGTGTCTTTAATGGAAGATGAGCTTTGGAATTACTTAGATGTAGAAAACTTTCCTCCTTCAATCGTGGTAGCAGCATTTGTCCCATCATGTTCGCCATCAGCTCTGATATCAATTTGTTGAAATAAAATTTGCTCTAATACCAATTTTTAGAAAATAAAAGCCGCTCTGATACCGACTTGTAGAAAATGGACATTCACTCTGAAACTAACCCGTTTAGAAAACTTTGAAGGGGGTGTCGAGAGGGGAGAGACAAGGAGACAGACTTCTCAAAAGCCTTTTTCGATTTCACAGAACTTTAACTCTTTCTTCTTTTTCTCTTTTTGCTTCTTTTTGCTCTATTATGACTCTTGCTCTACTTGCTCTAATATTACAATGATAAGTAAAGCCTATTTACAAGTTTTCTTGCCATAACTATCCCACGTTTTCTTTACATGTTTTCTCACCCATATACTACTCATTTCCTAAAATAAGTATAGCTTTTTTACTCAATTTAAAAACTGTTTTTTTTTTCTCTCTCTCTTTCATTTAAGTTTATTTCCAACAAATATGTCATGCAGTTTATCTTCTAAACTATTTATTGGCAAAGACGATTGATACTCGCACTATAACGACCCAAGAAAAAGAAAAAAAAAAAAGAGAAACTCAATCGTTGGAAAACTCGTGAGTTTTTTAACGACCGCCGAGTTTCGTGGACCCCACGCAAAATGATAGCCACACCTCACTCAACCTTCAACCCACAACTGCCAGAATCGATCAAAATACCTGCAAACAGAGAAAAGAAAGAAAATACGAGAGCGAGAGAGAGATTTCAAATAACTTCGGCGAGTTTTCAATTTCTTCGACGAGTCCAAAACCACCCGAAAATCGACGTCAAACGCTCAGTTACCACCATGAGAATAATCCCTAACGAAAACACACTAACTCAAGGTATGTTTTGTACTTTTTCGTAAGCGCCATCGTCGGTAACCGAGGTCAAAAAATTGTAAACATTCTTAGATCTATGGTTTTAGAAACTTTTAGGCCACTAAACTTCGAGGAAAGAAAGAAAGAAGATAAATAAAGAGGAAAAGGAAGAAAGAGGACCGATATTAGCAACGAAAACGCCTGTTAGATAATAGCTATGTTTTTATTCCTTAAATTTCGTTAGTTGTTTTTTACTTTTGAACATCTGAATTAACGCTCCCCGTTTAATGGAAGAGCATATTTTTTGCTGGCCATTTTGACCAATTTTTTGGGCGCAAGGTTTATGCCACTACTGCTAAATCTAGGATAGGTTTGTTATTGAAATACGTGAAACTAAATCAAATAATAACCATCGGTTCTTCAGCAAATATTTCTCTCCCTTTCTTTTTTCGTTATTTTTTTCCTCGAAGAAGTTTTCCTTCAGCCGATTTTTACACGTCGACGTTTTCCTCACTATTGCTAGAAGTCAACAACGTCGCTGGTAAGGAAGACAAGATCCACAGATCCAGGTCAACCCGAACCCAAAATCTGAGAGAGCTAGCCCGACTTCTTTCCCCTCGGCCTCTACCTTCTGCCCAAACCTCAATCCAGCCCAGAAGCCACGGTTCAGCCCCATCGCCGCGCAATCGACTTGGGAGGGAATCAAATCTCGTTCGGTTGGTATGCAGCGAGTGTGGGAATCAAACATCGAGCAGCTGCAGGCTCACCAACAGCATAACCACTCTCGGGTCCTCAACACAGGGGCAACAGCATCACCAAGAGCACCGACGATGGGTCCTCGACACAGGGGCAACAAACCATATGACCGAGTGATATGAACCAAGAGACATCAATCATCCAAGATGCTTCAATGAAGATGTGAAGAAAATATTGTTGAAATTATCAAAAGATATTTCAATTCATGCCACATTGAAGAATAATGAAGTTTTATGTTATAAATTTTGAGTAGATTACAATTTAGAGTTATTGTATTTCATTTATGTATTTTAAGACTTTTTATTTACTATAGGTTACAATTACACAATGGTTAATTATGCTCATTAAGTATGAATATTACAACTCTTGGAATGCCTTTAATAGTTCCATTTTGAGGCTATATAAAGCCATCTCGGACATCCTACTGTGCTGGTGAGCTGTTGGAGCTTGTGCACGGCGATATTTGCAGGCCCATCAAGCCGGCGGCCCTAGGCAGCAAGACCCTCTTCCTCCTGCTAGTCGATGACAGAAGCCGCTTCATATGGCTGATCCTCCTGTAAGTGAAAAGTGGGGCGACATAGGCGATTAAGCGCATTCGAGCGTTAGCGGAGGCCGAATGTGGGAAGAAGATGTGAATGCTACGCACGGACTGAGGTAGAGAATTCACCTCAGCGAGCTTCAGTAACTACTGCGACGAGCTCGGCATGCAGCAGCGACTAACAATGCCCTACTCCCTCTAGCAAAACAACAAGATCTTTGCTGATGACGGCTGGGATGCCTGAAAGATTCTGGGGAGAGGCGGTAATGACGACTGTCTATCTTCTCAATCGGTCGCTAATGTGAAGCCTAGACGGGAAGATGCCACATGAGGCCTGGTACAATAGAAAGCCAGTGGTACATCATTTTCGAGTGTTCGGATGTGTCGCATACATGAAGGTAGCGCGTTCCAACCTTGTCAAGCTCGATCCAAAGGGGTTGAAGGTCGTCTTCATCGGCTACAAACCTGGGAGCAAGGCGTACAGACTCTATGATCCTGCGGGGGGTGAGCCCACGTGTCTCGTGATGTCATCTTCGACGAAAGCACCTTCAGGCAGTGGAACGACGTGATCGAGACAGCCCACAACCCAAATCAATTCACGGTGGAGTACCTCGTCATCGAGCCAGAAGAAGGAGGAGCACAGCATCAGGAACCGTCACAGCCGCCAGCAGTTGCACCCCTTGAACCAGTGGAATTTGCAACACCACGGACTGTGGATTCGACGCTGGATGTCGATCACGATGAAGATCTGGTAGCCAGGTACTGGAGGATGGACGACCTAGTGGGAGGAGGTGAAGCCCCTAGACTAGCAGCACGCAAACTGGAACAAGAGGTGGCCGAACTGCATGTCATCAACGCAGATGAACCGAACACCTTCGCTGAAGCAGAAAGGAACCCGTGCCAGCTGAAGGCAATGCAGAAGGAGATGAAATTCATCACCGAGAACCAGACATAAAGTCTAGAGGATATGTCACTGGGACACCAAGTCATAGGGCTCAAATGGGTCTTCAGACTGATGCGAACGAAAAGGGAGAAGTTGTGAAACTCAAGGTCAGTCTGGTGGTGAAGGGCTACGTCTAGAAGCAAGGAGTGGATTTTGAGGAGGTATTCGCACCAGTGACAAAGCTGGAATCTACCCACCTATTGCTGGCAATCGCGGCACATCATTCCTGAGAAGTCCACCTCATCGACGTGAAACCCGCGTTCCTAAACGGAGAGCTGAAGGAGACTGACTATGTTCAACAACCACCGAACTTCCTGGACAACGACAACCCTGACAAGGTATTGTGCCTGCACAAGGCACTCTATGGGCTTCGGCATGCACCACGAGCCTGAAACACGAAGCTCGACAGTACCCTATTATCGCTAAAGTTCAAGCGCTGTGCCTCTGAGCATGACATGTACACGCCCGGCCACGACGAGTAGCGACTAATCGTGAGAGTGTATGATATAAACCAAAAAACATCAATCATACAATATACTTCAATGAAGATGTGAAGAAAATGTTGTCAAAATTATCAAAAGATGTTTTAATTCATGCCACATTGAAGAAGAATGAAGTTTGATTGTTATAAATTTTGGGTGGGTTACAATTTAGAGTTATTGTATTTTAAGACATTTTATTTACTTTAGGTTACATTTACATAATGGCTAATTATGGCCATAAAGTATGAAGGTTACAACTCTTGGAGTGCCTTTAATAGTTTCATTTTTTAGGCTATATAAAGCCATGTATATTGTATTGGTAAGAGACTTGGAAAATATAGAAAAAGAAGCATTTGTCCTCTTCTTTAGCCAATGGCTAAGTTTCTTTGCAATTCTATGTAGTTTAGGTTGCATGTAGAATCATTCAAGCTCGACATGATTAATCTTGCTTGTGGAGTGATTCGAATCTCAAGCAAGTGTTCTTGCCTTGAGATATTTGATCAACAAGAATCATTCAAGCTAGACATGATCGATTTTGCTTGTGGAGTGATTTGAATTTCAAACAATGTTCTTGCCTTGAGATATTCGATCAACAAGGTAATCCGAATCTTACTCCCCTTGTAGTGGTTCCTTATCTTATCAGTGTACGTCGATGACCTCATAATCACTGGAGGCGACATGGAAGTCCTCGGAAGATTCAAGAGGGAGATGTCAAAGAACTTCAAGATGAGCGATCTTGGCATGCTCAGCTACTACCTCGACATCGAAGTGCAACAGGGTACTACCGGCATCACCATCTGCTAAAGTGCATATGCGAAGAAGCTGTTGGACACAACTGGGCTTGTGGACAGTAACCCTATAAAGACTCCAATGGAGGGCCCGACTCCAACTAAGGAAGGCCGGCACTATGACGGCAATTAATGCCACCAATTACCGCAACATTGTCAAAAGCCTGCGCTATCTGATAAACACACGTCCTGACCTTGCTTACTTAGTTGGATACGTAAGTAGATTCATGGAAGAACCTAGGGAGGAGCCTCTTGTGGTTGTCAAGCGCATCCTGCACTATGTGGCTGGAACCAGAGGCTGGGGTGTGAGATACTGCACCAGGAGAGGAAAGGAGAAGCTTGAGCTTGTTGGCTACAGCGATAGTGACATGACCGGTGACGTTGATGATCGTAAGAGCACCAGTGGGGTGATTTACTTCCTCTCAGGCAGTGCGATCTACTAGCAATCAACAAAACAAAAGGAAAAATTCTGAATTTGACAACATTGGGTAAAAAGAAAAATTCTGTTATTATAATTAAGAAGTGAATTTAGTCAAAATCCTTTCTTTCTTTTTTTTTTTTAATTCATTTGGCATGTGCAACTCTACTAAAAAAATATAATTAACTTGTCATGATTGTCCATGCCCAATCCCAATGGACAACCCTTCAATCCGATCTGCCTGCCCTTATTGCACGGTTTAGAGAGCACTTGTGTATGTGATGTTAGCCCAGCCTCGAAAATCAAGCTTTGCCCTACTTATTCACTCGGACAATGCTCCCCCGTAGCAATGCTCCCCCGTAGCGTAGCTGTGAATGTTTGATTAATCCACCACTCCTAAATGGTGTGAGAGTTATCTTATTTATAATCAAATGAATTACAAGGATATGGAAATAGTAATAAATGGAAATAACAATAAATGGAAAGATACCTATGATAATAATGCAAATATCTAATATTTGCCTTATAATAAAATATCAAATATATATGGTAAACTATAATTTATTACTAAATATCCTTAACACCCCACCGCAAGCTAAGCGTCGGATTTAAACGAACGTGAAGCTTGAATCTGAAAAATTCAAAGAAGTTGAGAAACACTTTTCATGAAAATGCTAACAACCCGGTTCTTGGCCGTCAAAAATTGCAGAGGGATCGCCGCTCAGCGGCGATGCTGCCTTGGCTTCGGCGAGAATATGTCTAACCCATGAAGAGGGATTGTCGCTTAGCGACGATGCTGCCTTGGCTCTGGTGAGAATATTTCTAACCCCAAGAAGTAGAAGAGGAAACCTAGAGCAAGGGACAAAGACAATGTTGAAGCCGGAAGAGTCGCCACATTGGGCGAAGGAGCCAATTTTGGCGAGAAGGGCAGTCGGAAGAGTCGCCTCATCGGGCGAAGATGCCAATTTTGGCAGGAAGGGCGGCGGCAACTTGGTTGGCGAATAGGCCAGTGCGGCACCCAGATTCCGAAGGTAAATCTCTGCGAAAGGTTGATAGGTTTAGGTTAGGGTTTATGTGAAGGATGAAGGTTGATTGGGAAGAAAATGAGAGAGACTATATTGGCCAAGGGGAAAACCGATTGGGTTGGAAAAGGTGAGGTTGTATGTACAGAGTATGACGAAAGGTGATTTGGAGGTCAATAGGGTGGAGCCGAAGAGTAATCAATCGGCTCCGACTACGGCAGCCATGAAGACTGCCCCTGCGGCGTCAAAACCAGCAGGGGTGGTGGAGAAGAAGATTAGAGGATTCAAAAGCCATTGAAAAGAAAGGATCGGGGTTGTTAAACCGAGAGGGCTCTGATACCATGTGAATGTTTGATTAATCCACCACACCTAAATGGTGTGAAAGTTATCTTATTTATAATCAAATGAATTACAAGGATATGGAAATAGTAATAAATGGAAATAACAATAAATGGAAAGATACCTATGATAATAAGGCAAATATTAGATATTTGCCTTATAATAAAATATCAAATATAATATATATGGTAAACTATAATTTATTACTAAATATCCTTAACACCCCACCGCAAGCTAAGCGTCGGATTTAAACGAACGTGAAGCTTGAATCTGAAAAATTCAAAGAGGTTGAGAAACACTTTTCATGAAGATGCTAACAACCCGGTTCTTGGCCATCAAAAATTGCAGAGGGATCGCCGCTCAGCGGCGATGCTGCCTTGGCTTCGGCGAGAATATGTCTAACCCATGAAGAGGGATTGTCGCTTAGCGACGATGCTGCCTTGGCTCTGGTGAGAATATTTCTAACCCCAAGAAGTAGAAGGGGAAACCTAGAGCAAGGGACAAAGACAATGTTGAAGCCGGAAGAGTCGCCACATTGGGCGAAGGAGCCAATTTTGGCGAGAAGGGCAGTCGGAAGAGTCGCCTCATCGGGCGAAGATGCCAATTTTGGCAGGAAGGGCGGCGGCAACTTGGTTGGCGAATAGGCCAGTGCGGCACCCAGATTCCGAAGGTAAATCTCTGCGAAAGGTTGATAGGTTTAGGTTAGGGTTTATGTGAAGGATGAAGGTTGATTGGGAAGAAAATAAGAGAGACTATATTGGCCAAGAGAAAAACCGATTAGGTTAGAAAAGGTGAAGTTGTATGTACAGAGTATGACGAAAGATGATTTGGAGGTCAATAGGGTGGAGCCGAAGAGTAATCAATCGGCTCCGCCTGCGGCAGCCATGAAGACTGCCCCTGAGGTGTCAAAGCCAGCAGGGGTGGTGGAGAAAAGATTAGAGGATTCAAAAGCCATTGAAAAGAAAAGATCAGGGTTGTTAAACCGAGAGGGCTCTGATACCATGTGAATGTTTGATTAATCCACCACTCCTAAATGGTGTGAGAGTTATCTTATTTATAATCAAATGAATTACAAGGATATGGAAATAGTAATAAATGGAAATAACAATAAATGGAAAGATACCTATGATAATAATGCAAATATCTAATATTTGCCTTATAATAAAATATCAAATATATATGGTAAACTATAATTTATTACTAAATATCCTTAACAGTAGCGATGAAGAAGATGATCATTTATTTAGTAGGTGAACAGTCGAAGAACCACTCTAACGAAGAATGGAGCTTCTTTGTTTTGAAACATATTCTTTTGCGCAACAAGCTGCTGGGTGAATATCCCTTGCTATTAAATCTGCTCCAGTTATCTCATCTATAGAAGAAGCTGGTATAGAATAGGTCGTAAGGGGTGGGGGCTTTACCGGGGAGACTAACTAGTAAAAGGCCAAGGAGTACTGTCCACTCCAGCCCAGCCCCTCAGAATAGTCCCATTTTTCCTCCACGCAGATAAGGGGCTAGCTTGCTACTATAAGAATTGCTTTATCCATATATTAGCTTACCTTCCCAAGTGGCCACACGCTTAACCGCGAAATTCTGATGGGATCCGGTGCATTAGTGCTGGGATGATCACACCCGACATGCCATGCGCACAAAATCGGATTTAACACATGAGGGGCGGCATGATCGAAACGCGATGGGCGTGAGCGGGGGAGGTTCTCATTTGTAGAGAAAGGAAGAAAAGAACTCGGAGAAATTGAAAGAAAAAAAGGGGTGCCAACACGAGGACTTCCCAAGTGGTCACCCAACTTAGTCCTGCGATGGGCGTGAGCGGGGGAGGTTCTCATTTGTAGAGAAAGGAAGAAAAGAACTGGGAGAAATTGAAAGAAAAAAAGGGGTGCAAACACGAGGACTTCCCAAGTGGTCAAAGAAAAGAACTGGGAGAAATTGAAAGAAAAAAAGGGGTGCAAACACGAGGACTTCCCAAGTGGTCACCCAACTTAGTCCTACTCTCGCCCAAGCACGCTTAGCTGCGGAGTTCTGATGGGATCCGGCGCATTAGTGCTGATATGATCGCACCCGATATGCCATGCACACAAAATCGGATTTAACGCATGCGGGGCGGCATGATCGAAACGCGATGGGCGTGAGCGGGGGAGGTCACAAAATCGGATTTAACGCATGCGGGGCGGCATGATCGAAACGCGATGGGCGTGAGCGGGGGAGGTTCTCATTTGTAGAGAAAGGAAGAGAAGAATTGGGAGAAATTGAAAGAAAAAAAGGGGTGCAACACGAGGACTTCCCAAGTGGTCACTCAACTTCGTACTACTCTCGCCCAAGCACGCTTAACTGCGGAGTTCTGATGGGATCCAGTGCATTAGTGCTCGTATGATCGCACCCGACATGCCATGCGCACAAAATCGGATTTAACGCATGCGGGGCGGCATGATCGAAACGCGATGGGCGTGAGCGGGGGAGGTTCTCATTTGTAGAGAAAGGAAGAAAAGAACTGGGAGAAATTGAAAGAAAAAAAGGGGTGCAACACGAGGACTTCCCAAGTGGTCACCCAACTTAGTACTACTCTCGTCCAAGCACGCTTCACTGTGGAGTTCTGATGGAATCCGGTGCATTAGTGCTGGTATGATCGCACCGACATGCCATGCGCACAAAATTGGATTTAACGCATGCGGGGCGGCATGATCGAAACGCGATGGGCGTGAGCGGGGGAGGTTCTCATTTGTAGAGAAAGGAAGAAAAGAACTGGGAGAAATTGAAAGAAAAAAAGGGGTGCAAACACGAGAACTTCCCAAGTGGTCACCCAACTTAGTCCTACTCTCGCCCAAGCACGCTTAGCTGCGGAGTTCTGATGGGATCCGGTGCATTAGTGCTGATTTGATCGCACCCGATATGCCATGCACACAAAATCGGATTTAACGCATGCGGGGCGGCATGATCGAAACGCGATGGGCGTTAGCGGGGGAGGTTCTTATTTGTAGAGAAAGGAAGAAAAGAACTGGGAGAAATTGAAAGAAAAAAAAGGGGTGCAACACGAGGACTTCCCAAGTGGTCACTCAACTTAGTACTACTGTTAAGGATATTTAGTAATAAATTATAGTTTACCATATATATTTGATATTTTATTATAAGGCAAATATTTGCCTTATTATCATAAGTATCTTTCCATTTATTGTTATTTCCATTTATTACTATTTCCATATCCTTGTAATTTATTTGATTATAAATAAGATAACTTTCACACCATTTAGGTGTGGTGGATTAATCAAACATTCACAACTACTCTATCCCAAGCACACTTAACTGCGGAGTTCTGATGGGATCCAGTGCATTAGTGCTCGTATGATCGCACCCGACATGCCATGCGCACAAAATCGGATTTAACGCATGCGGGGCGGCATGATCGAAACGCGATGGGCGTGAGCGGGGGAGGTTCTCATTTGTAGAGAAAGGAAGAAAAGAACTGGGAGAAATTGAAAGAAAAAAAGGGGTGCAACACGAGGACTTCCCAAGTGGTCACCAAACTTAGTACTACTCTCGCCCAAGCACGCTTAGCTGCGGTGTTCTGATGGGATCCGGTGCATTAGTGCTGGTATGATCGCACCCGACATGCCATGCGCACAAAATCGGATTTAACGCATGCGGGGCGGCATGATCGAAACGCGATGGGCGTGAGCGGGGGAGGTTCTCATTTTTAGAGAAAGGAAGAAAAGAACTGGGAGAAATTGGGGGAGGTTCTCATTTTTAGAGAAAGGAAGAAAAGAACTGGGAGAAATTGAAAGAAAAAAAGGGGTGCAACACGAGGACTTTCCAAGTGGTCACCCAACTTAGTACTACTCTCGCCCAAGCACGCTTCACTGCAGAGTTCTGATGGGATCCGGTGCATTACTGCTGGTATGATCGCTTTGGATTTAACGCATGCGGGGCGGCATGATCGAAACGCGATGGGCATGAGCGGGGGAGGTTCTCATTTGTAGAGAAAGGAAGAAAAGAACTGGGAGAAATTGAAAGAAAAAAAGGGGTGCAACACGAGGACTTCCCAAGTGGTCACCCAACTTAGTACTACTCTCGCCCAAGCACGCTTAACTGCGGAGTTCTGATGGGATCCGGTGCATTAGTGCTGGTATGATCGCACCCGACATGCCATGCGCACAAAATCGGATTTAACGCATGCGGGGCGGCATGATCGAAACGCGATGGGCGTGAGCGGGGGAGGTTCTCATTTGTAGAGAAAGGAAGAAAAGAAATGGGTGAAATTGAAAGAAAAAAAGGGGTGCAACACGAGGACTTCCCAAGTGGTCACCCAGCTTAGTACTACTCTCGCCCAAGCACGCTTCACTGCGGAGTTCTGATGGGATCCGGTGCATTAGTGCAGGTTTGATCGCACCAACATGCCATGCGCACAAAATTGGATTTAACGCATGCGGGGCGGCAGACTTCCCAAGCAGTCACCCAACTTAGTACTACTCTTGCCCAACCACGCTTCACTGCGGAGTTCTGATGGGATCCGGTGCATTAGTGCTGGTATGATCGCACCCGACATGCCATGTGATCGCACCAACATGCCATGCGCACAAAATTGGATTTAACGCATGCGGGGCGGCAGACTTCCCAAGGTTCTCATTTGTAGAGAAAGGAAGAAAAGAACTGGGAGAAATTGAAAGAAAAAAAGGGGTGCAACACGAGGACTTCCCAAGTGGTCACCCAACTTAGTACTACTCTCGCCCAAGCACGCTTAACTGCGGAGTTCTGATGGGATCCGGTGCATTAGTGCTGGTATGATCGCACCCGACATGCCATGCGCACAAAATCGGATTTAACGCATGCGGGGCGGCATGATCGAAACGCGATGGGCGTGAGCGGGGGAGGTTCTCATTTGTAGAGAAAGGAAGAAAAGAACTGGGAGAAATTGAAAGAAAAAAAGGGGTGCAACACGAGGACTTCCCAAGTGGTCACCCAACTTAGTACTACTCTCGCCCAAGCACGCTTAACTGCGGAGTTCTGATGGGATCCGGTGCATTAGTGCTGGTATGATCGCACCCGACATGCCATGCGCACAAAATCGGATTTAACGCATGCGGGGCGGCATGATCGAAACGCGATGGGCGTGAGCGGGGGAGGTTCTCATTTGTAGAGAAAGGAAGAAAAGAACTGGGAGAAATTGAAAGAAAAAAAGGGGTGCAACACGAGGACTTCCCAAGTGGTCACCCAACTTAGTACTACTCTCGCCCAAGCACGCTTAACTGCGGAGTTCTGATGGGATCCGGTGCATTAGTGCTGGTATGATCGCACCCGACATGCCATGCGCACAAAATCGGATTTAACGCATGCGGGGCGGCATGATCGAAACGCGATGGGCGTGAGCGGGGGAGGTTCTCATTTGTAGAGAAAGGAAGAAAAGAACTGGGAGAAATTGAAAGAAAAAAAGGGGTGCAACACGAGGACTTCCCAAGTGGTCACCCAACTTAGTACTACTCTCGCCCAAGCACGCTTAACTGCGGAGTTCTGATGGGATCCGGTGCATTAGTGCTGGTATGATCGCACCCGACATGCCATGCGCACAAAATCGGATTTAACGCATGCGGGGCGGCATGATCGAAACGCGATGGGCGTGAGCGGGGGAGGTTCTCATTTGTAGAGAAAGGAAGAAAAGAACTGGGAGAAATTGAAAGAAAAAAAGGGGTGCAACACGAGGACTTCCCAAGTGGTCACCCAACTTAGTACTACTCTCGCCCAAGCACGCTTAACTGCGGAGTTCTGATGGGATCCGGTGCATTAGTGCTGGTATGATCGCACCCGACATGCCATGCGCACAAAATCGGATTTAACGCATGCGGGGCGGCATGATCGAAACGCGATGGGCGTGAGCGGGGGAGGTTCTCATTTGTAGAGAAAGGAAGAAAAGAACTGGGAGAAATTGAAAGAAAAAAAGGGGTGCAACACGAGGACTTCCCAAGTGGTCACCCAACTTAGTACTACTCTCGCCCAAGCACGCTTAACTGCGGAGTTCTGATGGGATCCGGTGCATTAGTGCTGGTATGATCGCACCCGACATGCCATGCGCACAAAATCGGATTTAACGCATGCGGGGCGGCATGATCGAAACGCGATGGGCATGAGCGGGGGAGGTTCTCATTTGTAGAGAAAGGAAGAAAAGAAATGGGAGAAATTGAAAGAAAAAATGCATTAGTGCTGGTATGATCGCACCAACAAAGGAAGAAAAGAAATGGGAGAAATTGAAAGAAAAAATGCATTAGTGCTGGTATGATCGCACCAACATGCCATGCGCACAAAATCGGATTTAACGCATGCGGGGCGGCATGATCCAAACGCGATGGGCGTGAGCGGGGGAGGCAACACGAGGACTTCAAGTGGTCACCCAACTTAGTACTACTCTCGCCTAAGCACGCTTAGCTGCGGAGTTCTGATGGGATTCGGTGCATTAGTGCTGGTATGATCGCACCCGACATGCCATGCGCACAAAATCGGATTTAACGCATGCGGGGCGGCATGATCAAAACGCGATGGGCGTGAGCGGGGGAGGTTCTCATTTGTAGAGAAAGGAAGACAAGAACTGGGAGAAATTCAAAGAAAAAATGGGGTGCAACACGAGGACTTCCCAAGTGGTCACCCAACTTAGTACTTCTCTCGCCCAAGCACGCTTAGCTGCGGAGTTCTGATGGGATCCGGTGCATTAGTGCTGGTATGATCGCACCCGACATGCCATGCGCACAAAATCGGATTTAACGCATGCGGGGCGGCATGATCGAAACGCGATGGGTGTGAGCGGGGGAGGTTCTCATTTGTAGAGAAAGGAAGAAAAGAACTGGGAGAAATTGAAAGAAAAAAAGGGGTGCAACACGAGGACTTCCCAAGTGGTCACCCAACTTAGTACTACTCTCGCCCAAGCACGCTTCACTGCGGAGTTCTGATGGGATCCGGTGCATTACTGCTGGTATGATCGCTTTGGATTTAACGCATGCGGGGCGGCATGATCGAAACGCGATGGGCATGAGCGGGGGAGGTTCTCATTTGTAGAGAAAGGTAGAAAAGAAATGGGTGAAATTGAAAGAAAAAAAGGGGTGCAACACGAGGACTTCCCAAGAGAAAGGTAGAAAAGAAATGGGTGAAATTGAAAGAAAAAAAGGGGTGCAACACGAGGACTTCCCAAGTGGTCACCCAGCTTAGTACTACTCTCGCCCAAGCACGCTTCACTGCGGAGTTCTGATGGAATCCGGTGCATTAGTGCAGGTTTAATCGCACCAACATGCCATGCGCACAAAATTGGATTTAACGCATGCGGGGCGGCAGACTTCCCAAGCAGTCACCCAACTTAGTACTACTCTCGCCCAACCACGCTTCACTGCGGAGTTCTGATGGGATCCGGTGCATTAGTGCTGGTATGATCGCACCCGACATGCCATGCGCACAAAATCGGGTTTAACGCATGCGGGGCGGCATGATCGAAACGCGATGGGCATGAGCGGGGGAGGTTCTCATTTGTAGAGAACGGAAGAAAAGAACTGGGAGAAATTGAAAGAAAAACAGGGGTGCAACACGAGGACTTCCCAAGTGGTCACCCAGCTTAGTACTACTCTCGCCCAAGCACGCTTCACTGCGGAGTTCTGATGGGATCCGGTGCATTAGTGCTGATATGATCGCACCCGACATGCCATGCGCACAAAATCGGGTTTAACGCATGCGGGGCGGCATGATCGAAACGCGATGGGCATGAGCGGGGGAGGTTCTCATTTGTAGAGAACGGAAGAAAAGAACTGGGAGAAATTGAAAGAAAAACAGGGGTGCAACACGAGGACTTCCCAAGTGGTCACCCAGCTTAGTACTACTCTCGCCCAAGCACGCTTCACTGCGGAGTTCTGATGGGATCCGGTGCATTAGTGCTGATATGATCGCACCCGACATGCCATGCGCACAAAATCGGGTTTAACGCATGCGGGGCGGCATGATCGAAACGCGATGGGCATGAGCGGGGGAGGTTCTCATTTGTAGAGAACGGAAGAAAAGAACTGGGAGAAATTGAAAGAAAAACAGGGGTGCAACACGAGGACTTCCCAAGTGGTCACCCAGCTTAGTACTACTCTCGCCCAAGCACGCTTCACTGCGGAGTTCTGATGGGATCCGGTGCATTAGTGCTGATATGATCGCACCCGACATGCCATGCGCACAAAATCGGGTTTAACGCATGCGGGGCGGCATGATCGAAACGCGATGGGCATGAGCGGGGGAGGTTCTCATTTGTAGAGAACGGAAGAAAAGAACTGGGAGAAATTGAAAGAAAAACAGGGGTGCAACACGAGGACTTCCCAAGTGGTCACCCAGCTTAGTACTACTCTCGCCCAAGCACGCTTCACTGCGGAGTTCTGATGGGATCCGGTGCATTAGTGCTGATATGATCGCACCCGACATGCCATGCGCACAAAATCGGGTTTAACGCATGCGGGGCGGCATGATCGAAACGCGATGGGCATGAGCGGGGGAGGTTCTCATTTGTAGAGAACGGAAGAAAAGAACTGGGAGAAATTGAAAGAAAAACAGGGGTGCAACACGAGGACTTCCCAAGTGGTCACCCAGCTTAGTACTACTCTCGCCCAAGCACGCTTCACTGCGGAGTTCTGATGGGATCCGGTGCATTAGTGCTGATATGATCGCACCCGACATGCCATGCGCACAAAATCGGGTTTAACGCATGCGGGGCGGCATGATCGAAACGCGATGGGCATGAGCGGGGGAGGTTCTCATTTGTAGAGAACGGAAGAAAAGAACTGGGAGAAATTGAAAGAAAAACAGGGGTGCAACACGAGGACTTCCCAAGTGGTCACCCAGCTTAGTACTACTCTCGCCCAAGCACGCTTCACTGCGGAGTTCTGATGGGATCCGGTGCATTAGTGCTGATATGATCGCACCCGACATGCCATGCGCACAAAATCGGGTTTAACGCATGCGGGGCGGCATGATCGAAACGCGATGGGCATGAGCGGGGGAGGTTCTCATTTGTAGAGAACGGAAGAAAAGAACTGGGAGAAATTGAAAGAAAAACAGGGGTGCAACACGAGGACTTCCCAAGTGGTCACCCAGCTTAGTACTACTCTCGCCCAAGCACGCTTCACTGCGGAGTTCTGATGGGATCCGGTGCATTAGTGCTGATATGATCGCACCCGACATGCCATGCGCACAAAATCGGGTTTAACGCATGCGGGGCGGCATGATCGAAACGCGATGGGCATGAGCGGGGGAGGTTCTCATTTGTAGAGAACGGAAGAAAAGAACTGGGAGAAATTGAAAGAAAAACAGGGGTGCAACACGAGGACTTCCCAAGTGGTCACCCAGCTTAGTACTACTCTCGCCCAAGCACGCTTCACTGCGGAGTTCTGATGGGATCCGGTGCATTAGTGCTGATATGATCGCACCCGACATGCCATGCGCACAAAATCGGGTTTAACGCATGCGGGGCGGCATGATCGAAACGCGATGGGCATGAGCGGGGGAGGTTCTCATTTGTAGAGAACGGAAGAAAAGAACTGGGAGAAATTGAAAGAAAAACAGGGGTGCAACACGAGGACTTCCCAAGTGGTCACCCAGCTTAGTACTACTCTCGCCCAAGCACGCTTCACTGCGGAGTTCTGATGGGATCCGGTGCATTAGTGCTGATATGATCGCACCCGACATGCCATGCGCACAAAATCGGGTTTAACGCATGCGGGGCGGCATGATCGAAACGCGATGGGCATGAGCGGGGGAGGTTCTCATTTGTAGAGAACGGAAGAAAAGAACTGGGAGAAATTGAAAGAAAAACAGGGGTGCAACACGAGGACTTCCCAAGTGGTCACCCAGCTTAGTACTACTCTCGCCCAAGCACGCTTCACTGCGGAGTTCTGATGGGATCCGGTGCATTAGTGCTGATATGATCGCACCCGACATGCCATGCGCACAAAATCGGGTTTAACGCATGCGGGGCGGCATGATCGAAACGCGATGGGCATGAGCGGGGGAGGTTCTCATTTGTAGAGAACGGAAGAAAAGAACTGGGAGAAATTGAAAGAAAAACAGGGGTGCAACACGAGGACTTCCCAAGTGGTCACCCAGCTTAGTACTACTCTCGCCCAAGCACGCTTCACTGCGGAGTTCTGATGGGATCCGGTGCATTAGTGCTGATATGATCGCACCCGACATGCCATGCGCACAAAATCGGGTTTAACGCATGCGGGGCGGCATGATCGAAACGCGATGGGCATGAGCGGGGGAGGTTCTCATTTGTAGAGAACGGAAGAAAAGAACTGGGAGAAATTGAAAGAAAAACAGGGGTGCAACACGAGGACTTCCCAAGTGGTCACCCAGCTTAGTACTACTCTCGCCCAAGCACGCTTCACTGCGGAGTTCTGATGGGATCCGGTGCATTAGTGCAGGTTTGATCGCACCAACATGCCATGCGCACAAAATTGGATTTAACGCATGCGGGGCGGCAGACTTTCCAAGCAGTCACCCAACTTAGTACTACTCTCGCCCAACCACGCTTCACTGCG
Source organism: Cucurbita maxima (assembly GCF_002738345.1). Lineage (NCBI taxonomy): Eukaryota > Viridiplantae > Streptophyta > Magnoliopsida > Cucurbitales > Cucurbitaceae > Cucurbita > Cucurbita maxima. The sequence continues at coordinate 11,785 of NW_019272459.1, read as the reverse complement.
GAGTTCTGATGGGATCCGGTGCATTAGTGCTGGTATGATCGCACCCGACATGCCATGCGCACTAAATCGGATTTAACGCATGCGGGGCGGCATGATCGAAACGCGATGGGCATGAGCGGGGGAGGTTCTCATTTGTAGAGAAAGGAAGAAAAGAACTGGGAGAAATTGAAAGGAAAAAAGGGGTGCAACACGAGGACTTCCCAAGTGGTCACCCAACTTAGTACTATTCTCGCCCAAGCACGCTTAGCTGCGGAGTTCTGATGGGATCCGGTGCATTAGTGCTGATATGATCGCACCCGATATGCCATGCGCACAAAATCGGATTTAACGCATGCGGGGCGGCATGATCGAAACGCAATGGGCGTGAGCGGGGGAGGCAACACGAGGACTTCAAGTGGTCACCCAACTGAGTACTACTCTCGCCCAAGCACGCTTAACTGCGGAATTCTGATGGTATTCGGTGCATTAGTGCTGGTATGATCGAAACGCGATGGGCGTGAGCGGGGGAGGCAACACAAGGACTTCACAAGTGGTCACCCAACTTAGTACTACTCTCGCCCAAGCACGCTTAACTGCAGAGTTCTAATGGTATTCGGTGCATTAGTGCTGGTATGATCGCACCCGACATGCCATGCGCACAAAATCGGATTTAACGCATGCGGGGCGGCATGATCGAAACGCGATGGGCGTGAGCGGGGGAGGTTCTCATTTGTAGAGAAAGGAAGAAAAGAACTGGGAGAAATTGAAAGAAAAAAAGGGGTGCAACACGAGGACTTCCCAAGTGGTCACCCAACTTAGTACTACTCTCGCCCAAGCACGCTTAACTGCGGAGTTCTGATGGGATCCGGTGCATTAGTGCTGGTATGATCGCACCCGACATGCCATGCGCACAAAATCGGATTTAACGCATGCGGGGCAGCATGATCGAAACGCGATGGGCGTGAGCGGGGGAGGCAACACGAGGACTTCAAGTGGTCACCCAATTTGGGAGAAATTGAAAGAAAAAAAGGGGTGCAACACGAGGACTTCCCAAGTGGTCACCCAGCTTAGTACTACTCTCGCCCAAGCACGCTTCACTGCAGAGTTCTGATGGGATCCGGTGCATTAGTGCAAGTTTGATCGCACCAACATGCCATGCGCACAAAATTGGATTTAACGCATGCGGGGCGGCAGACTTCCCAAGCAGTCACCCAACTTAGTACTACTCTCGCCCAACCACGCTTCACTGCGGAGTTCTGATGGGATCCGGTGCATTAGTGCTGGTATGATCGCACCCGACATGCCATGCGCACAAAATCGGATTTAACGCATGCGGGGCAGCATGATCGAAACGCGATGGGCGTGAGCGGGGGAGGCAACACGAGGACTTCAAGTGGTCACCTAACTTAGTACTACTCTCGCCTAAGCACGCTTAGCTGCGGAGTTCTGATGGGATTCGGTTCATTAGTGCTGGTATGATCGCACCCGACATGCCATGCGCACAAAATCGGATTTAACGCATGCGGGGCGGCATGATCGAAACGCGATGGGCATGAGCGAGGGAGGTTCTCATTTGTAGAGAAAGGAAGAAAAGAACTGGGAGAAAATGAAAGGAAAAAAGGGGTGCAACACGAGGACTTCCCAAGTGGTCACCCAACTTTGTACTATTCTCGCCCAAGCACGCTTAGCTGCGGAGTTCTGATGGGATCCGGTGCATTAGTGCTGGTATGATCGCACCCGACATGCCATGCGCACAAAATCGGATTTAACGCATGCGGGGCGGCATGATCGAAACGCGATGGGCGTGAGCGGGGGAGGTTCTCATTTGTAGAGAAAGGAAGAAAAGAACTGGGAGAAATTGAAAGAAAAAAAGGGGTGCAACACGAGGACTTCCCAAGTGGTCACCCAACTTAGTACTACTCTCGCCCAAGCACGCTTAACTGCGGAGTTCTGATGGGATCCGGTGCATTAGTGCTGGTATGATCGCACCCGATATGCCATGCGCACAAAATCGGATTTAACGCATGCGGGGCGGCATGATCGAAACGCGATGGGCGTGAGCGGGGGAGGCAACACGAGGACTTCAAAGTGGTCACCCAACTTAGTACTATTCTCGCCCAAGCACGCTTAGCCGCGGAGTTCTGATGGGATTCAGTGCATTAGTGCTGGTATGATCGCGCCCGATATGCCATGCGCACAAAATCAGATTTAGCGCATGCGGGGCGGCAGACTTCCCAAGCAGTCACCCAACTTAGTACTATTCTCGCCCAAGCACGCTTAGCTGCGGAGTTCTGATGGGATCCGGTGCATTAGTGCTGATATGATCGCACCCGATATGCCATGCGCACAAAATCGGATTTAACGCATGCGGGGCGGCATGATCGAAACGCGATGGGCGTGAGCGGGGGAGGCAACACGAGGACTTCAAGTGGTCACCCAACTTAGTACTACTCTCGCCCAAGCACGCTTAACTGCGGAGTTCTGATGGTATTCGGTGCATTAGTGCTGGTATGATCGCACCCGACATGCCATGCGCACAAAATCGGATTTAACGCATGCGGGGCGGCATGATCGAAACGCGATGGGCGTGAGCGGGGGAGGTTCTCATTTGTAGAGAAAGGAAGAAAAGAACTGGGAGAAATTGAAAGAAAAAAAGGGGTGCAACACGAGGACTTCCCAAGTGGTCACCCAGCTTAGTACTACTCTCGCCCAAGCACGCTTCACTGCGGAGTTCTGATGGGATCCGGTGCATTAGTGCAGGTTTGATCGCACCAACATGCCATGCGCCCAAAATTGGATTTAACGCATGCGGGGCGGCAGACTTCCCAAGCAGTCACCCAACTTAGTACTACTCTCGCCCAACCACGCTTCACTGCGAAGTTCTGATGGGATCCGGTGCATTAGTGCAGGTTTGATCGCACCAACATGCCATGCGCACAAAATTGGATTTAACGCATGCGGGGCGGCAGACTTCCCAAGCAGTCACCCAACTTAGTACTACTCTCGCCCAACCACGCTTCACTGCGGAGTTCTGATGGGATCCGGTGCATTAGTGCTGGTATGATCGCACCCGACATGCCATGCGCACAAAATCGGATTTAACGCATGCGGGGCGGCATGATCGAAACGAGATGGGCGTGAGCGGGGGAGGATACACGAGGACTTCAAGTGGTCACCCAACTTAGTACTACTCTCGCCTAAGCACGCTTAGCTGCGGAGTTCTGATGGGATTCGGTGCATTAGTGCTGGTATGATCGCACCCGACATGCCATGCGAACAAAATCGGATTTAACGCATGCGGGGCGGCATGATCGAAACGCGATGGGCATGAGCGGGGGAGGTTCTCATTTGTAGAGAAAGGAAGAAAAGAAATGGGAGAAATTGAAAGAAAAAATGCATTAGTGCTGGTATGATCGCACCAACATGCCATGCGCACAAAATCGGATTTAACGCATGCGGGGCGGCATGATCCAAACGCGATGGGTGTGAGCGGGGGAGGCAACACGAGGACTTCAAGTGGTCACCCAATTTAGTACTACTCTCGCCTAAGCACGCTTAGCTGCGGAGTTCTGATGGGATTCGGTGCATTAGTGCTGGTATGATCGCACCCGACATGCCATGCGCACAAAATCGGATTTAACGCATGCGGGGCGGCATGATCGAAACGCGATGGGCGTGAGCGGGGGAGGTTCTCATTTGTAGAGAAAGGAAGAAAAGAACTGGGAGAAATTCAAAGAAAAAATGGGGTGCAACACGAGGACTTCCCAAGTGGTCACCCAACTTAGTACTTCTCTCGCCCAAGCACGCTTAGCTGCAGAGTTCTGATTGAATCCGGTGCATTAGTGCTGATATGATCGCACCCGATATGCCATGCGCACAAAATCGGATTTAACGCATGCGGGGCGGCATGATCGAAACGCGATGGGCGTGAGCGGGGGAAGTTCTCATTTGTAGAGAAATGAAGAAAAGAACTGGGAGAAATTGAAAGAAAAAAAGGGGTGCAACACGAGGACTTCCCAATTGGTCACCCAACTTAGTACTACTCTCGCCCAAGCACAGTTTACTGCAGAGTTCTGATGGGATCCGGTGCATTAGTGCTGGTATGATCGCACCCGACATGCCATGCACACAAAATCGGATTTAACGCATGCGGGGCGACATGATCGAAACGCGATGGGCGTGAGCGGGGGAGGTTCTCATTGTGGAGAAAGGAAGAAAAGAACTGGGAGAAATTGAAAGAAAAAAAGGGGTGCAACACGAGGACTTCCCAAGTGGTCACCCAACTTAGTACTACTTTCGCCCAAGCACGCTTAACTATAGAGTTCTGATGGGATACGGTGCATTAGTGCTGGTATGATCGCACCCCACATGCCATGCGCACAAAATCGGATTTAACGCATGCGGGGCGGCATGATCGAAACGCGATGGGCCAGAGCGGGGGAGGATCTCATTTGTAGAGAAAGGAAGAAAAGAACTGGGAGAAATTGAAAGAAAAAAATGGGTGCAACACGAGGACTTCCCAAGTGGTTACCCAACTTAGTACTACTCTCGCCCAAGCATGCTTAGTACTACTCTCGCTCTAGCACGTTTAACTGCGGAGTTCTGATAAGATCCGATGGATTAGTGCTGGTATGATTGCACCCGACATGCCATGCGCACAAAATCGGATTTAACGCATGCGGGGCGGCATGATCGAAACGCGATGGGCGTGAGCGGGGGAGGTTCTCATTTGTAGAGAAAGGAAGAAAAGAACGGGGAGAAATTGAAAGAAAAAAAGGGGTGCAACACGAGGACTTCCCAAGTGGTCACCCAACTTAGTACTACTCTCGCCCAAGCACGCTTAACTGCAGAGTTCTGATTGAATCCGGTGCATTAGTGCTGATATGATCGCACCCGATATGCCATGCGCACAAAATCGGATTTAACGCATGCGGGGCGGCATGATCGAAACGCGATGGGCGTGAGCGGGGGAGGTTCTCATTGTGCAGAAAGGACGAAAAGAACTGGGAGAAATTGAAAGAAAAAAAGGAAAAAGGGGTGCAACACGAGGACTTCCCAAGTGGTCACCCAACTTAGTACTACTCTCGCCCAAGCACGCTTAACCGCGGAGTTCTGATGGGATCCGGTGCATTAGTGCTGGTATGATCGCACCCGACATGGCATGCGCACAAAATCGGATTTAACGCATGCGGGGCGGCATGATCGAAACGAGATGGACATGAGCGGGGGAGGTTCTCATTTAAGTGGCCTTACTATCGGCTCGGTTGAAAGACTTGTCTTATGTATGACGACACGTGCCTAGTGGCCTTGCACGTATCATTTATGCTTTATGTTATATGATGATGTGATGACGTTATATGATGACGTGATGACGATGTATGATGATGTGTCGATGTTGTATGATGATGTGATGATGTAATATGATGACTTGATAATGTTAGATAGTGATGCGATGCTGTTATATGATGATGTGATGTTGTTATATGATGATGTGATGATGTTATGTGATTTCGTGATGATGTTAGATGATGATGCGATGTTGTTATATGATGATGTGATGATGTTATTTGATGATGTGATAATGTTATGTGATGACGTGATGACGTTAGGTGATGATGTGATAATGTTATGTGGTGTTAGATGATGATGTGATGATGTTATATGATGATGTGATGATGTTATATGATGATGTGATGATGTTATATGATGACTTGATAACGTTAGATAAGGATGTGATGATGTTATATGATGATGTTTTCCATATTGAGCATGTTATATGATGATGAGTGCCATATCGCATCGTGTCGTTAGATCGACATAGGACACAACCCTAAGAGCATGAAAATGATATTAATATAAATATCCACGAGCATGTGTTACCTAGAGTAATAAAGAGATGAGACTAGAGGGTTGTGTCAGAAGAGACATTATGATGGGTTTAGAGGGACCTCATGTATATTGTATGTCATAAGCATAGGGCTACTTCCCTTTGAGATGACGAGTGCAGACAAGCATAATATGATGATGAGTGCGAATGCGCACAGATGAGGGAGTTCATGAGGCACATGACACTATGGGGTTCCGCTTACCTTCGGACGTTACTACAGATTAGCTTGACTAGAGGGTCTAGGGGGTGTGCAAGCGCCCTAGGGACTCACACTCGCACGTGTGAGTTGTATTTAGGGAAGTACTACACATCCAATTTGTTCGAGACTGGAGGCCACCCCTATGATGTTAGAGATAGGTCCCTAAACCATGATTGCATGTGTTTGCATTTGCATGGCCCCCTATAGTGGGGCCACTTACTGAGTATTCTTTGAAATACTAAGACTGAGTGCCACATTATTTTTCAGGTAAAGGCAAGACGCACTTGTATGGAGGACGGCGACATCGCCAGCAAAGACTATGGCATGTGCACAGAGAAGATTCATATTTAAATTTCTAGTTTTAGGTTAGAATAGGTTGTTATGCATTTCATCGTTTTAAATTATTTTTTACTGCTTTTAAGTTCTCTAAATTTCAGTATTTCGTATTTAAATACGTAAGACCATGGCTGTGTTTTCCAGAGAAAAAGTTGTTTTAAGCGTTTTTGAAGTTTACGTTATAAATGATGTTCATGTAAGAGTTATATTTCCGCATTATAGATAAGCATGAGACGTTAGTAGTGACTATGAGTGTGTGAAAATTTAGGGTCGTTACAGAAATGGTGGAAATATACGTTTCATCTTCTTCTTTTGTTTTTCTAAATTTGAACCTCCTTCCATGCTGGTTCTCATGAAAAAAATTTAACTGTCTAGAAACTAGACACAATAAGAGGAGTCTGTGGAAGAAAATTTGAAACAATTTGGATACTAGAAGCTCAAGAACGGAAGTTAGATCTTCATGGAATTATTAAAATGGTTTAGCTTTCAGTTAGAAACTCAATGTCAATCATTTATAGGAATGCTAGTAACTATATTAGATTAAATTTATATCCGTAGCCAAATTAATAGATTAAAAATAGAATGGTCAACAAAATTTGTGAACACTAAACACTAAGATAAGAAATGATTTGGAAACAAGATTTAGTAGAAATTTGGAATATATGAGAACAAAATTAAAATGCAACAGATAGGAAGAAAATAAGATTAAAGAATTAAAAACCACAAACTAAATATAGAGGGAAAAGAAAATACAAAGGACGTGTCATATAATTTACAATGACCAATGTAAATTAGAGAAATAAGTGTGTAGAGTTCAAACTTGAAACTCATGTCATGAGCTTATATAAGTTGACTCGGATTACAAAGGACGGAATCGAGCTTTCGTTAAAGATATATTCGTGACAACGACTTAAGCTAGTCAGGTAAGTGACCTTATTCTCGGTATGGTTATATTTGATGTTGACACGTGCCTCGTGGTTCTGCACGTGTCATATATATTGATATGTGTGAATTGTCTGTGGATCGATATGCTTCTTATATGTTATGTATATGTTATAATATTTGAACTGTATGATAATAATTATGGTACGATGTGTTTAATGATATGTTTGAGATAGGATACGAGAAGGATGCACAAAATGAAATGTAACAATAGGAGTAAAATACGTTCATGAAACGTTAAGGTTAGGTTACATACCAGAGTGATATGGATAAGAGAGATTGATGAAAGAATACGATTAGGTTACCGGTAGAAAGGGATAAGTTTGTGATAGATTTATAGAACAATAGCGTTAGGATACGTTCTTGTGATGATATGACTAAGGTATGTTCACATAACGGTATGACTATGATAGGTATAAGAACGGTAAGGCTATGATAAGTTAGAGAACATATGACTACGAAGTGTTTACGTTATGACTTGTATATGATATGATACATTGTGATCCAATATGTCATGGTATGATATGTATATGATGAAATGTTATGTTAAAAGCATAGAACGTTATGTTAGGTCTCTTAAATTGTGTGTATACAACATGTATGAATGACATGAAATCACGATAAATGACATGAAATATAACCCCGTTAGAATTATGTATGATTTGAGAACTGAAGAATGAGAAATGATATGATATGAATGATGAACGATATCTGAAACGATATGAAAAATGATATGATATGTACATAATGCTAGCGGGGTTGTATTAAATGATAATGAAAATGGAAAGATGTTGGGACCTCATGCATGATGTGTACTCATGAATTGGGGGATACCCCTATTCCATCACGAGGGTACGGACGCGTACATCCAATGGCAGGACAACGATCGTTATGTTTTTCATAGCGTTGCTATGACGGTTACTAGTTCTAACCGGGTGTTCGGCCTAGGGAGCGTCCCAGTGTATGCTCGCCCGACAAGTAAGGTGGCCCAACGGTGTGCGAACTGACTGGTGAGCCCATACCCGATATGGGTTGTGTGTATAGTATATGGTACACGTCCAAAATTATCCGTTAGAACAGCACCGTAGGAAGACAGATTGAAAGATAGATTTCATCATCTCATTCGCATGTGATTGTTGCATTTAACCTCAATAGTGGATGACATACTGAGTATTTCTTAAAATACTCAAGCCATGTGCTACTATATTTTTTTCAAGTTAAGGCAAGGCATTCCTGTACGACTGACGACGACATCGCAACTCGAGACCATAGTACATGCATAGGATAGTGATATTTATTTTCTTAGACTTAGGCTAGAATAAGATGTTTTTAACTTAACCGCTTATTTATTTTATTTCAGGTCTTTTATTGTGTCGTTTTAAAGATATTTTCAAAACACGTAAGTTCATGGCTGTGTTTTAAGATAAATGATATGTTTTATGGAATTTAAATGAAGTCTTTCCCATCCAATGTTTAGGATATGTATACAATAGCGACCTTAAATTAAGTAGAAAATTTCGGGTCGTTACATGTTAAGTAGCCACCTTAAACTTTTCTTAAGAAATACTTGAAGGAATCACTTAGATTTTTATATGAACACTAAACCAAGTATGATTTAAGAATATATTAAAGAAAAACTCAAAGAACCGTTAGTTAAGACCCTGAACTGGTCATATTACTCGAAATTTAAGTAACGTTAAAATAACCTATTAAAGAAACTTTGCTACCTATGAAATTTTAATGCTGGGAATATTATAGCATGTTGAGTTTATATATGAAATTTGGTGATCATTGGATAAGGATAAGTAGGTAAACCAAGAAATAGTGTAAAATGACCATAATGCCCCCTAAGGTAATTTACGTTTGATGATGTGGTGAAGTTTGAAAGCCATTGGAATTCGTTAAGTAGAAAATCCAAGAATTATAGGTAAAATGACCAAAATTCTCCCAGGACTATTATGATAATTCAAGGTCATACGCCTTTCAAATAACTTGCTACTTTTTATAAGGACTATTCCTAAGGACAAGAAGCTATGTTCAAGAGTTGAAGTTGATTAGAGCACGCTTGGAACCTAAACCAAGATAAAACCTAAGAAACGCCTAAAGAAAACATCTCAAGATTCAAGACCCTTCTAGAACTCTCGATGAATTCATTATGAATGTATGATTTTCTAGAATAATTCAGGCTAGCTATTATAATGGGTTCATATAATTATGAATGGATGTTACAACTTATGCCTCAAGGAATTAAGAACCCTAAAAACTTACATGGTTAATAACCAAGAACAATATCACACAAGCTCTACAATTACAAAGTAAGAAGAATGCTAGGTACCAATCAAGAATAAGGGACCAAGGTCCTCAGACACAAAAACTCAAGAATGCTAGGTAATACTATAATCATGTCCAGAGTGACACATGAACTCTCACCACGCGGTGATTTCTGAGGCCCAAGTTTTCCTCTTCTAGGTGGGATGCCTTGCACCATGTTTCCTTGCAGGATATCATGTTTGGCCTCACGTTTCCCTCACCTAGATGAGATGCCTTGCACCATGTTATGGGTACCCAAAGATTTGTAGGATGCCATGTTCATATATGTACCGATCACGTGACCATTATGGTCTATCATGGGAAGTAGTCTAGAGCCACGATGGAATAAGAAGAGAGTAAGTTACCTTAGCCAAGAATCTAGAACCTCCTAAGACCTCCCATGGTACAACATGCTCATGACTTAGACTACGCTGCTTGGAACGCATGAAGCCTTAAGCGTAAGTTTTCAAACTATGCCGCTAGGAACACATGAAGCCTTGGGCATATGTTTTAAGACTATATCGAACGACAAGCCCTAAGATGCAGGTTCAGACTACGTCGCTTGGAACACATGAAGCATTGGACGTAGGTTAAGGCAGTGTCACTCGGAAAGCATGAAGCCTTGGACACATGTTGTCAGGTACATGGCTAGTGCTGTAAATTCTAGGAGGAGTGCCTTGAAGAAAGAAACAATAATAGAACAAGAGCCTAGAAAGTACCAAGAACAAGACAAACATCAAGGACTGGAACATGAATCAAGATTCAAGTTCTAAGGATAAGAACCAAGAACCAAGAACCATAGTACTAAGGCCCTTATAGTTCCACAATCGTTGGCCTCGAAGGAGGATGAATTATGAGATCCCACATATATTGGAGAGAGGAGAGAGTGCTAGCGAGGATGTTGAACACTGAAGGAGGGTGGATTGTTAGATCCCACACTCATTGGAGAGGTAACGAAACATTCTTTATAAGGTTGTGAAAACTTCTCCCTAGAAGACACGTTTTAAAAACTTGAGGGGTCCCAAATGGGAAAGCCCAAAGAGAATTAGACTGTTACAAATGGTATCAGAGCAAGACATCGGGCAGTATGCCAGTGAAAATGTTGAGCCCCAAAGATGGGTGGATTGTGAGATCCCACATCGATTGGAGAGAGGAACGAGTGTTAGCGAGGATGTTGGGCCCCGAAGGGGATGAATTATGAGATCCCATTTCGATTAGAGAGAGGAACAAGTGTCGCGAGGATGCTAGATTCTGAAAGGGGATAGATTATGAGATCCCACTTTGATTAGAGAGAGAAATGAGTGCCAGCTAGAACGTGGGGCCCTGAAGGGGGTTGATTGTGAGATCCTACATCGATTGAAGAGAGGAACGAGTGCTAGTGAGGATGCTGGGCCCCAAAGGAGGGTGCATTATGAGATCTCACATTCGTTGGAGATGGAAACAATACATTCTTTATAAGGGTGTGAAAACCTTTTTTTAATAAGGGTGTGAAAACCTTTTCCTATTCTTAGTAGACGCATTTTAAAAACCTTGAGGGGAAGCCCAAAAGGGAAAGCCTAAAAAGGACAATATCTGCTAGCGTTGAGCTTGAACTATTATATATACTAAGTTAATACGAAGGTTAGTCTATGGCCCTCTAATAAGTATATGTAACGACCTGAAATTTAAGGTCGCTACTATATACTGTACCATAAACATTGAATGCAGAAGAATTTATTTAAATTTCATAAAACATAGCATTTATCTTAAAACACAGCACATGGCTTTAGTATTTAAAGAAATCTCAGTAAGTGACCCCACTATTGGGGTTAAATGCAACAATCACATGCAATGAAATGATAGGACTTATCTTTCATTCCATTCGCTGTCCTAACGAGTAACTTTGGACGTGTACCATATACTCTACACAAAGCCCATACGTGCGAGTATGGACTCACTAGCTAGTTCGCACACCACTGGGCCAATTTCCTTATCCGGTGGGCATACTCTGGGAGCCCCTTATGCGGGACACCTGTTAGAACTAGTAACCGTCACGACAGCACTATGCAAAGCATAACGATAGTTGTTCTGCCATTGGATGTACGCACCATACCCTCGTGATGGGATAGGGGTATCCCCCAAATGCATGAGCA
>NW_019272458.1:17646-30398 GCF_002738345.1 Cucurbita maxima | reverse complement strand
CAAAGAATCTTATTGTTTAGTTCTGATATTCAAAAGTGTCTCAGATACAGGTAGAATATACCTTTGAAAATCAATATTTACTTGATAAATGTTTCTAAATTTGGTAAGTTACCAAAATGAAAACAATCAACACTAAAAAAGTTACCAAAATAAAGTAAATTGAATTTAAATTAAGAAAAAACAGTGCACAAAAGCATGTATAATGCGACGAGTAAGAAAAAATGCATGTATATTGTTCAGACGTATCGACTTTAAGGTTTGTGTCTACTTAATCTCTGAATTTTCTAATTTTTTTAAAATTCACCGACCTACTTTACACGACATTGAAAGTTTAAGGTTCCATTAGACAAAATTCAAATCTATGTCTAATAGATCAAATCATTTGTTTTCAAATTTTTCGTAGATTTATTAGACACAAAATTTGAAGTTTAGAAACCTTCTAGACACAATAATGGAAGTTTCGGGACCAACCTGAAATTTCACGGACTAAATTGTAAAGAGACCAACATGTAATCAAAAGTAGTTACAATACCTGATGCCAATGCTACGAACTAAGCCATTGGAAACAAGATCTTCCATGGCATGCCAAGTAGTCTCTAAGGATATGGTCGTATCAATGTCCAAAACCCCATCTTCAGCCAATTCACTGCTAGTATTGCCGACTCCTTCATAAATTAGAAATGGAAAAAGGGGGAAAGGTAAAGAAACAGAAAAGGAAAATGAGAAATATTTGATGAACAGCCATGAGAAAGGGGCGATATGGTACCGGTATGCTTTACGGCAACCGGGAAGTGCACCAGGTACAGATCCAAGTAGTCTAGTTGAAGCTTCTTTAAGCTGTCATTGCAAGCCCCAAGAACATGTCCATGGTCTGAATTCCAGAGCTGCCATTGTCAAAACCCAACATCAGTGATTTAAACTTGACTTTCAGAAGCAGTTTTGAAGTGTTTTTAAAATTTTCAATTGGCTAAAAGCATTTATGATCCTTCAAAATCATGCCAAGCTCATCCTAAGGCTCCTAACTGTTTGAACTTCAAGCAAGAAGGATTCAGATGTAGACAATAAGAATTCTGAATCAAACTCACCTTTGTGGTGATGAAGAGTTCTTCCCTCTTGACAAGTCCGCTCTTAAAAGCTTCTGCTAGAGCCTCGCCAACTTCAGCTTCATTTTTGTAATCAGCTGCAAGAAAACACCATCCATTACAAAACTAAGCCACTCAAGTTTTCCGCAGTCAAGACATTAACGCTTTAAAGCGGTTGTATGTTTGATATCAATTCTGTGACTAATTACTTCTGTTTTAAAAAAGTAAAACAAACATTAATTCCTAAATTTAAAACTTACCAAATCCTTAAACCAAACGATTAAACTTGAAGTTTGAATATGTAAAGATTAGAAAGAAGCTGCATAATCCACTGGATTTTTCGAAGTCTTCTGATATCAATAATGGACACAAATCATGGTTAATCGTCTGAAAAGTAGTCCTAGATCAGGGCTCAAGGAGAAGGCGTCAAACATTTTCATACACAATCATGCATGCTATTATTTCTACACATCAAACTCAAGAAAATCGATGAAAATCCGATAAAGAAAAAAATTGCGAGATCTTCCATGATTTCGTCCCGATTTCTAGGTTCTACTCGAGGAAAATCAAAACGAGTCTAGTCTCATCGAAGACAAAATGATAATGTCAGCAAGAGAAACTACAGAGAAGAAATAGAAGCAAGAGAAACTGAAGAACAAATCGATTAAAGGACGGTACCGGCGCAGTCGAAATGGCGATAACCAATCTTAATAGCGTTGATAATCAGATCTCTGACTAGGTGCTTCTCCATGCGCCAAACTCCCAGCCCCATCACCGGCATCTGGAAGCCATTGTTGAGAGTTATCGCCATTTTTGATCGGAGCTTTTCAATCAATTCAACTGGCTCTGCTTAGATAGCTGCTAAGCTTTTGCCTCTGAGTTCGTGATTTTAAGTTTCTCCAGATTTTATTTTTATTTTTATTTTTATTATTTTCTTGTTTCTGCCGCCGACTTCCTTTATCCACACCAAACGACGTCGTGTGAGAAGCCGTGTAATCATTGATTGATAGTCCTATTAAACTGTTTTTTTTTTTTTTTTTAACGATTAAAATAATAATTATATATAAAAAAATAAGACTATCAAACCGTTGAAATTCTCAAATTTCTATTTAATTTAGTGAAAAAATGAGTAAATTTTTAATTAAAACAAATTTGCATTCTAAAAATATTGCATAATATTTAAAATTAAATGTATTATACGTGTTTTACTCTTTTTTTTAAAAAAAAAAAAATAGATTATAAAGGTTCTTTTTACTCAGTTTAGAAAAAAAAAATTGTTGTTAATTCAATAGAGATGAGATAAAAGAGTTGTGAAAATTTGAAAAAAAATATTAACTTAAAAATAAAAAATAAAATAATTATTAAAATTGCATCTTGATTTTTTAAAATTAATTTAAAAAATGTAACAAAAATTGATATTTTACCTCTTGTAAATTGAAGTATAAAAACAAAATTGTTATTTTTAAAATTATATAATTTATATATATATATTTTTAAATTTATTAGAAACACTTTACAGTCTTGTTNNNNTTTTTTTTTTTTTTTTTTTTTTTTTTGTATTTATGAATATTTTCTTTTAAAATGAATGAAATCTTAATTATTTGGTAGGAGTGTTTTACCATACAAAAATTATTTTTGAGTTCAACAAGACTTATCCTTCTTTTTTATCCGATTAATCCATAATATGAAAGAAAATATCGACTAAACCGATCACAAGAATACCAGTTACAGTATCTATTATCCAAAGAGGAATCCTTCCCATAGCTTCTTGGCCATTTGTACCAGTTCCCTCCATTGTAAATATAAAATAAATAAAAAAACAGTTAATAATTAGATACTCACAAATTTGTTGGGCAAGTTTATGTCCGATATAAATTCTCTCATTCATTCCTTACTCACAAAACTAGCGATAAAATTGAAGATGAATGTAAAAAATATGGGTCTTCGTATTAGTTGATGACCTCAACAACCCGACTATTCGTGGGTTGTGTTAAGTTGAATTAAATTTTTTAAATATAAAATTTAGTTTGATTTTTTTTTTCTCAAACAAAAAAAGTATTTACAACTCGAGTTAACCAAGCGTAACAGTCATAACCTCTTCGGTGGCGTTACCGTCGTTTTGAGTGCTTCAAATACATAGTCTCCATAGCTTTGTCGTGACGACTGCCGATATCCTCCGAGTAGTAAAATACGAGCCTGAGCTAATGTTCGAGACTCTCAAACTATAGTGACTAACGCCATGGCAATGATGCATTATTTTTATAAATTTTTTATTTATTTTCATGAAAATAAATGTGATAATTTCAAGAAATGGGATTTTATAATTAAATTTTATAAGATTTTTTTAAATATATACCCATTTAAATTTTAATAATTTACAGAATGAGAAATAAGATTGAGATCGAAAGTATGTTCTCATTAATATTTATAAACTTTAAATAAGATTGAGATCGAAGGTATATTCTCATTAATATTTATAAGCTTTAAAGAGAATATAAGCTAGCAACTAATACGTACAAATAAGAAAAATATAAACTAATTAAATATTAAAAATAAAATAAATAATAAATAAATAATATTAAAATATAATATCTACCCTAAATAATATATTTTTCAAATATTATATTTCAATATATTAAAAAAATCTAAATATAATAATATATCTAATCATATTTTATAATATAAGAAAAAACATAATATATACACTCACGACATTATACATTATACATAATTGTTATATAATTTATAATACAAAAAAACCGTAATAAAATTGAATGAAAAAGACAATGAAATAATGAAATAATATTTGAGTTTAGTATTATATTAAAGATAAGAATTATAACGTGAGGTATAGCGTTATTTTTTAATTAAAAATAAAAATTTATATTATTTTAAACAAAATATAGACCTCACAAATAAATTTTTGATAGATTTTTTTTATCTTTATTAATAATCTTTTATTTAATTTCTATTTTCCAATTAAGTTTTGATAATGATTTTATTTTTTTATCTTTATTAATAATTTTGATTTAATTTTCCTGATATTATTTGGAGTCAGGCCCAGGCCCAAACTGTTATATATATGTCGTGATGTTTACGAAATCGATTTCCTTGTACGGGTATTCAAATCGACGCTCACAAGTGAAACCGATCAACTATCTTCTCCGCATCGTTCTTCCTCCAGCTATCGATCATTCATCGGCGACTCGTTCTCGTCTTCGGTACGACTACATTCGCATTCTAGCTTGTGTCTTTTCGATTTTAATTCTATATTGGTTGATCGTCTCGTGATGATGCTCTGGTTGTGTGCTTGCTGAGAAAGCTGAGTGTCTTGAACTTTGAAGTTTCATTATCTTTGCGTTTTTATCCTTCGAATATGCGCATTCGTTTATGAGTAAGCTTATTTGCTGTTATGTTGATCGGAGGTTGTTGGTTACCTGCGGCGGAAGAAAGATAAACATAGCAACTTATGGAGTACTCAGTCTGATGTTTGGTTTATTATTGATTGATTATCGTTGGTGCTAGTTCTGATTTTTTTTTTCTTCATATTACAGTTTAGTCTTATTGTTTGCCTTGGTTTTAATGTTTGATATTGAGGCGGAATGAAACTGAGGATGCTTTTTTTCTTTCTTTCTTTTTCCTGCTGTTTTGACATGAATCAGTTTGATGCTCCTGGCGTCCTTAGTCACGCTGTTTAAGTTGTACTGTGCATTAGCTATTTTTAATTGATTTTGAGGTTTATGATACTGACTTTCTCAAACATTCGGTTTTCCTGCGTTTACAACATGCAGAAGTTCTTCACTGCTCGATTGAGAGCCTTTACGAGGTTGATTATCCGTCGAGGAACTCTACACAGGCTCTACAAAATGGTATGCATGCTTTTTTCAGCTCGTTAAGATGAGAACCTCTGATGTTTTGTAACTGCTCTGGATTCTACGTTACTTGCGTGATTAGAAAATGAAGAAAAGTTACATAGAATGTGTTTTAGACGTTTATGATGCGGAATTGAATTTCATTGACCTACAGAAGGATCTCTTTTCCCTCAATTTAATAAATTATTGCTGCTTTTTGATACACACGTTACTGTTTTATGTTAGTCCTTGACCTGGAGACACCGTGCTTCTTCTGGCTATGGAACACTAAACTTGTTATAGAAATATTTGCTGAGGATTTATCCTAGTGTGGCATGTTTATTTCTGCTGCCTAAACCCTTCTAACTTATATGATATATGTTAGCATGATCAGAGCACTCCTTTTTTTGAAGGAACAAAAATATTTTTATACATCTCACTTGCTAGAAGCAGTGTGCCACTTATATGATATATGATAGCTAGATTTAAGATCATAATGTTTTGAATGTTTCCAATCAATCCAAACCTTGAGGAAGGATTTGAATTGTGTTGAAGTTTACTCTAGCCATGTCCATGTTACAATTTCTGCTATACACTGGCCTCCAATTCCCTGTTTTAGGAGGGTTCTTATTGTGAAGAATTGTTTACATTTTCTGAAAAAAAAAAAAAGAGATTGGTTAGCTTTTGCAACCATTGCAACTCATGTATCTCTATGTTTCTGCGTCTGCAGTATTTTGATGGGTATGGATATCGTGGAACCTCATTTGAGCAAAGATATCAATGCTTCTCTGCATCATTTATTGATAAGGTTCGATTATCTTCTACTTCTATTCACCATTTTTAGAAACGTGCTCAATTGTTGTTTAGTGTTTGGGGTATTCCTTGGCCTCATTGCATTTTCATTCTTTTGCATACATATTAAGGGCCTTCTTCTTCACGATAGCCGATTAAATGTAGGCAGCAGGTGCAATTTGGTCATGTATTTGTTTGAAGTTTGTGCTTGGAGATAGCCGATTAAATGTAGGCAGCAGGTGCAATTTGGTCATGTATTTGTTTGAAGTTTGTGCTTGGAACAAGCATTGGTCATGCATTATTGTTTTTTATAAGCATGGAGTTTCATGTAATATCAAGCAAAGCTACTGCTGCGCATGTTTCCAATTTCTAGGCATATACAGTAGAAAGTAAATATATATTGGAATGTTCTCTTCATCATAAAGAACTTTAGAGTATCTATAATTGCAAGTATATAAGTGAATTATTTCTTATTCCCAAAATAGATAGCTTCTTCTAATCCCAGTTAATCTTTTCCTGCAGCCACACGTTGAAACTGGAGACAGAAGTTAGATAGCTTCTTCTAATCCCAGTTAATCTTTTCCTGCAGCCACACGTTGAAACTGGAGACAGAAGTAAGCTGTTCTATCTTTACCCTTTTTATGGTTTAGGTTTCATTTCCTTTCTTAACGTTTTTTTTTTTATTTCCTTTTCTTAAGTTTCTAATGTTGTTTATTTTAATTATTTTTTCAGTCATAATGCCTCCATTTATTTCCTTTTCTTAAGTTTCTAATGTTGTTTATTTTAATTATTTTTTCAGTCATAATGCCTCCATCAGCCCTTGATCGACTTGGTTTGTTGCCATATTCTTAGAAGTCATTTTTGTTCTCCTATTTTTTCTGTTGTGTTTTTCATCATTGGTGACTGATTTTAAATACAACCCCCTGCAGCATCTTTACAAATTGATTATCCAATGTTATTTGAGTTTCGAAATGATGCTGTTGAGCGAGTCTCTCATTGTGGGGTTTTGGAGTTTGTTGCAGAAGAAGGCATGATTTACATGCCTTATTGGGTAGGGTTCCCTATTTCTCTTATGTGATGTGTCCCAGGTGTTATTGACTCTTTCTTATATCCTGTCGTATAACTTTTCCACTTCTGTTCTAATTGTTTCCCCTTCAGATGATGGAGAACATGCTTTTGCAAGAAGGAGACTTGGTGCATGTGAAGAATGTCACTCTTCCAAAGGGAACTTATGTTAAATTACAACCTCACACAAAGGACTTTCTGGATATCTCCAATCCAAAAGCAATGTAAGATATTTGTTCAAGTTTTAGTTTGTGAAACATGTGTCTAGTCTTCTACTTTCTTGTATTTCTAGCTTGTGTCACAGAAAGGAGTTCATTCTAAAGTTGAAATCCTCAGCCATTTTCTTATTAATTTTTAGATGAGCTCTTTAACCTCTAATAAACTAGCCACTATACAACCTATAGTATAACCTTAAGCCCGATAAGTGCACAAAACGCTCGAACATCAAATAACCAACCATGGGTTGATGTTGACCCAATGGTAAAACTAGGCAGCTCTAATCGAATGTTTTTGAAGCTATGGGTTCAAAGCTCAGTAGTCACTTAGAATGTCGAGTATAACGAGCAAGTTTTTTGACATCTAGGATTAAACTATTTATCCTTAAGATAAGTTAAAGGTATAGGCCAGCTATTCCAAATCTCTCTCTCTCTCTCTCCCCTTTTCTTATTGTCATTGTCTTTCAAAGATCACATGTGATTTCACTATCTCTAATGGTTGGTGTGATGAAGTTCGTTTCACAGAGCAGTTTATTTATTTATGTCATACAGCTTAGAGACAACACTTAGGAATTTCTCCTGCCTCACCACCGGAGACAGTATTATGGTGGCATATAACAACAAGAAATATTACATTGACATAGTCGAAACAAGGCCATCCAATGCAATAAGTATCATTGAGACAGATTGTGAGGTCGATTTTGCACCTCCCCTGGATTACAAGGAACCGGAGAAGCCTGTTGCACCAACCAAGGGGAAGGAGCAAGGTACACAGCTTCTACTCTTTTTTTCCAATTCTTACTGCAAATTTGGTTTTCTATTTTACTTTTGAAATAGATGTTTTGTCTAAATCAGTTTCTTTGCTTGAGGAATTGAAAATCAGAAGGCCACCGTTTACTGGTTCTAGATTATATGTAATGAACTCTCTTGTCAGTTGCAGAGGCGATAGAACCAGAAGCTGAACCCAAATTTGTCGCTTTCACGGGAACAGGAAGACGTTTGGATGGTAAATCTTCAAACTACCAGCCTCAGCCAATTTCATCGGCGGCAAGACCATCTGATGTGAAGCAATCGGGCGGTAGTAGCAGCAGCAGATATGGCCATTCACAACAGTCTGCTGGGTCTAGCTCAGTGAAAATCGGGCGGTAGTAGCAGCAGCAGATATGGCCATTCACAACAGTCTGCTGGGTCTAGCTCAGTGAACGGAACTCGTCGGTCTCATGGAAAGTTGGTGTTTGGACAAAATGCTCATCGAAATCCTAATGAAAATCCAAAGGTACCCCCACTTTACACAAATGATCCTCTAATTTTAAGTCAATTTATAAGTTTAATCTTATCCAAAGGTACCCCCACTTTACACAAATGATCCTCTAATTTTAAGTCAATTTATAAGTTTAATCTTAATTTTGAGGTTGGTGTCTATTTTATCCCTGATTTTTATTCTAATACATATATAAACTTTTTAAATGACTAATTTACTTATGTCTATCAATTTTCAAGATTTTTATTCTAATACATATATAAACTTTTTAAATGACTAATTTACTTATGTCTATCAATTTTCAATTTTGTGCGTTGAACTTTAAAAATGTTTTATTGGTTCTTTATTTTGTGTTTTAATATGTTATGATATATTCAACTTTTTTTTAAAAAAAATGAATTAATCTATTCGATATGAATTTGAATTTTATGTCTAATTGAACCTAAAACTTTAGAATTGTACCTACTAGACTAAAAAATAATGATTTGGTTATAATAATTGTACCTACTTTAAAAGTTTAATAACTAAAAATGTGATTTAACCTTCAAATTATTGCATTTGCCGGTTAATTCATAAACTTAATTTGTAGTTTTAACCTTTCTTTTGCCACTTAATTTATTTCCTGATAATCAGCCTTTTATTATTATTATTATTATTTGTGATTTTGTAGGAGGCCTCGAAAGAGAGTAAACAAGAGCAGCCTGGAAAGGAAGAGCCCAAATTTCAGGCCTTCTCTGGAAAAAGGTACTCGCTGAGAGGTTGATTTGATTGTCTAATATCCATGCCTATAAATATATTTAATTTAGCTCTAAGTTGTTGGAATACACATTTACGCGGCCGTTTCATAGCCAACAGAAGCTCCTAATGTAGTTAAAAGTCGTGCCTCAGTTATGCCCATAGCTTTATGACCAAATATTTGATCTCCTTCTCCACTACAATCTAATCTTGTCTGCGTCCATTGTATTTGAGAAGGAAACCAAAAACCAATAAATAAAATACAAAACTACATCACAATTAAAGTCATAACAAAAAAGAAAAGAGAAGAAAAGAATTTAATAAGAATGGAAGACACACTTAGGAGAGAATGGCCTTGAGTGCCTCTTTCACAGTCGGGTACTTGAATGTAAAACCCAGTTCCTTGGCTCTCGTGGGAACCACCCGTTGACCCTCCAAAACCTGTAGCAAAGGCCAGCTCAACTTAAAATAGGAGTTTGGCTAACATTATTTTGGCCTCTATACACATTCAATTCCATCTTAGATCTTTACTTCTTGCAATTAATCTTAAATTCAGTCCTTCCAATTAATTTTTATGAAAATTAATAATAATTTAAATAACAGAAAAGATACTATGGGAGTACATTTCTAAAATTTATAGAACAGGATGCTACAAGAGGCTTTTTTATTTTAAAAAAATCAATCATAAACTATTTTTTAAGGTATATTGACAAAAAAAAAAAAAAGAAAAAAAAAGGTAATTTAACTTCGGATTTTTTTATAGTTTTAAGTTATAGCACAAGTTTAGTACATAAATTTTTAAAATGATTTAGTAGGCCTTTGGGTTCTTGAAAGTATTTAACTCATTTATTTTCATTATTAATTGTGTGTTTAATAATTAGGCTTATTAATTATTGTTTTCAAAATTTATGAATTTGTTATGCACACAAGAGGGGCGTGTGCTTTGTTCTGACATTTTGTAAACCTTGTCGTCTCAGATACAAACTTTCTAAATGAAGAAAATAAACAATTTGAAAGCTTAGAGAGGCATAAAAAGGGAGATTTGTATTAATGAAAGAAGGTAGTAGGGATATTATTAGTAATCTCACCACAGAAGCTCCTTCCCCAAGGACGGCTTTGAGAGCAAAGTCAGGTACAGGAAGCCATGAAGGTCTGCCCATCGCAGCTCCCAATCGTTCGCATAATTCGGCCAACTTAACCGGGTTCGGCGCCGTTCCATTTATAACTCCTGAGGATTGTTTGTTAGAGACACCAGAGTTCAGATTCTGTTCGATTATGATTGATTTCTATAACTCCTGAGGATTGTTTGTTAGAGACACCAGAGTTCAGATTCTGTTCGATTATGATTGATTTCTCTTTTTTTTGTTTAGATTTTCTTTTTTAGTTTTAAATTTTTTATTTTATTTCTTTGAAATTGGACTATAATTCATATATTTATTTAGAACTTTTTTTTTTTTTGAAAAAAAGAAACACAATTATTATCAAATACTCTTAAAAACCAAATAATTATCCATTATCCAGTATCCATTAGTAATATATTTAATCTTAGTTTTTCTTTTTTTTAAAAAAAAAAATATTAGAAAAACATTTTTTAATAATTATTTTGAACTTATAAAATGTATAATAGGTATTAAAATAATGTTAAGATAAAATAATGGATCATTAGTATTAATATTTGAAATTAGTTATTATTTTAGTAATGTTTTACGAAGCAACTATGTCAAATGAAAATATTACCGTTGTAAGATGGATTGGTCAGAGCTTCATATATTAAGTTTACAATGTCATCCAAGTGAATCCAGGAAAACCTGCAAAACCCACTTTAATATTAAATTAAACCGGGAATCAAAATTTTCTGGAAAAAGTAGAAAGCTAACTATCACAAACGAACAACCTAAAACATATATTTCATGGACTAATCGACAAAAAATGGGCCAAATTGTCTCCTTTTTTTTTTTTGTTTTAATCCGAAAAGTAGTTGAGAGGTTTGGGAATTTAGGAATTAAAGTTTTCAGGTGAATCTGTAATTTTTTTAAAATAATATGTATTATAAATGTTTGTCCATAAATGATTCTTTAAATATCTCTATTAGTATGAAGAATTTTGTGTTACAGGGCTTTTATAGATCATGATTTTGAGTGAAAGAATTTTAGTAGGCAAAACTCTAGTCTGAGTTCAATTTTTTAATAAATGAATTTTGGTAGGAATAAAAGTGAATTAATTTCTAAGTTTTTCGAGACATCACAACAATCATCATGGAGGTAAAATTTAAAATTACTAATATTTTGTCAGAGTGGTAAAAATGTCTTTCATTTCAACTCATCACATAATTGAGGCATAAAAAGAGAGAATATTTACCATTGTCGTCCTGACCCCAAAGGGCCTCCAGCAAACAGATTGAAGAGTGGGATCATTTTGGCTGCAAAGGCACAAAAAGATGAATATGATTCAAAAAATGATTGGTTGTCATATTTTAGTTCTACACTTCTATAAAAAGTCCTTTTTTTTTTGTTTGTGTTTGTAAAACCCTATGCATTCAATACAAAACTAATCGTGATCGAAAAACTAAGATTAAAAAAAAAAAAAAAGAATGGTTTAAAACGATTGTTTTTAAAAAGTACATGAACTAAAATAAACATTCTCTTTTATCCAAATATGGATGTTTAAGAAGTATAGATAATAAAATAGATAAAAGTTGAACCAAATAATTAAGAATGAATAATGAACATAATGAGGTTAAACTCCCATACCTAAAGCACCACCTTCTTTACCAAGAACAACACCTATACGAATAAGAGCCACTCTGACGTTCTTGTTTGCTCCCAGGGCTGTTGCTTCCCATTCCCTACAAACCTGGAAAATCAGTCATCAAACAACAGAAATGAAAGTTCACAAAATATTACACGAGCTTAGGATTGTATGAAAATTTTCAATATATGACGATTACGAAATCTTAATGCTCGTCAACAAACCGCTTCACACTAGACAATCATTGAGTGAATTAGAGGAGGATTAAGAGTTTGTTTAGAACGACTTTTTTAAGTGCAAAGAAGTGTTTTCAAATACTTAGGAAGTCATTTCAAACAATCTTAAGTTTTAAGTTTTACTAGCTCTATCGCGATTTAATTATTTTCCTGTTCGATTTCAAAGAAAAAAATTAAAAAATCCAACAATTCCTCTTCAATTACCTCAATCTAACAACTTTTCTCACCTCGGCCAAGTAGTCATTTCCGGATGGACTTCGTTCGTCAAATATTGCTGTTTCACTAGTGCCTGAGAGATATAGAATAGTTCTAAGTATAATTATGATTATGAATATGAGCTTCATAATTCTCACGTTGAGACTGAGAAAATAGGCAGCCTATAAGGAAAAGGATGAAAATTCACAACCGTTCGATTGAACTCTACTCAATCGTTGATAATTTTTTCTTTGAATATTCCTATATTTCTAAGCTAATCTAGATATTGACATATGTTCTTTCAGATATATAACACATACCATAGTAACCAATAGCTGTTGCGCTAACCAAAACTGTCGGGCGAGCTACGTCGGGGGCATCGTTAATTAAGCTCACAACCTTCACATTAGTTAAGTATTAAATATTGGTATATATCAGATTTGGCTTCTGTAAAAGCTAGAAAGGGAAGAAGTCTCTTAAACTGTTTGCAAAAACTCTATAGTTAGCGGGACAAGTTTTTACCTTTGAGGTGACTCTGATCCTGCTTTGCTTGATCTCTTTCTTGATCTATA
>NW_019272458.1:17186-17636 GCF_002738345.1 Cucurbita maxima | reverse complement strand
GTTGTTTCATCATACTGCCACAAACAGTTGGATGAACTGATCTAAAGCATAGCATGAATCAAAAAGTTAAAATATCATCACAAGTTCAATAAGATCAAGTCGAATAATCTTATGAGCCCATTGTCTATATATTTTAGGAAAACGATATAGGTATTTTAGCAATAAATTGTCTAGCCTCTGTTATAAATACCCCTTCACTCTACCAATATTTTCATCCCCAAGAAATACAAAGCATAGAGTGCAGTAATTTTTATAGAGTGTCTTGTAATCTCTTCTCGATTGGTCTTAATAAAGAGTGCGAGTATTTATCTAAAACTGACGTGTCTCCAGTTATGGACATATCTAGTGCCACCTTAAAAGATTCCAAATGTTAAGCTCCATTCCAAGATTGATTATAAGTACTATTCGAGTAGAGTAATTAGTACCCTATTCGAACAGCTTATTATTAGC
>NW_019272458.1:16378-17157 GCF_002738345.1 Cucurbita maxima | reverse complement strand
ACCACCTGGTACTTATAGGCAACCCAGCCAAGTTAACAACGCCATCTGAACCTTGGATGCAGTCTTTCCACCCTGGCTCCTCTGCGATCACAATTCCTGGAAACTCCCTAGCTACAAGTTTTGGGATGATGTTCAAAAGTTAGAGAGAAGACAAGTCAAAAGGTACAGTAAAAAATGAATGACTATTGACATGAGTTACCTTCTTACCCGGAAAAATCAACTCGGCTTTAGATTTAGAGCGTGTCAAAACTCGAATGTTATGGTTATCTATAACCAGCAACACAACAAAGAATTCTCAATCAGTTGTTCATCCACTATATTGTGAGAAGTAGATTGGAGTAAAAGGTTAAAGATATGATTTGTGAAATTTTTTGGTAAGCTTTTATGTGTGAGAAGTAGATTGGAGTAAAAGGTTAAAGATATGATTTGTGAAATTTTTTGGTAAGCTTTTATGCCTAGGTTGATGTATTGAATATAACCTGTATGTAGCCTTTGCACAAGTCTTCGACCGATAAAGCCTGTAGCTCCAGTTATTGATACAGTGAACTGATTTTTCTGCAAGAAAGTTCTTTTTAATCAAGAAATCGAGCTGAGAAAAATGAAAGAGCTCAAAACGGCTTACAAAAACATCTCACAAAGAACCTAACGAACCACAGAGCTAACAAGACAGGAAAAAGAAAAAGAAAGAAAACAGCTAGCATGCAAATTGCCAATGAACAAGACCATATTCACAAAAGGGCGGATGAAACAAAACCTCCCCCAACATGAGAGAACGATCT
>NW_019272458.1:12857-15888 GCF_002738345.1 Cucurbita maxima | reverse complement strand
AGAATCGGTAATGGGTCAGGGAGAAAAAAATACTTTGGGGTGAACGAGGTTCAAAATCTCGACATCAGGATAACCCTTCAAACTACGACAAATATGCAAATTACACTTGTAGTTGGAGAGTTTGATTTAGGGTCCACTTGATTACTCGAGTTTTAAAATGGAAGTTTGAGGAAATGTTTTAAATGTTCTCGACATCAGGATAACCCTTCAAACCTCGTCGTCCCCACCAAGTTGTGCACAATGTAGAACTCATCTTTGTATTGTTCTTCAATCAAGTTTGGGGAAATTATTCACAATCATAAGTGAAATCCATTTTCATGATTTGCAGATTTTCAAAGTAACAAATAAAAAATCACATAATTGTCAAGGAAGAGAGATCAGAGTAACGATTAACGATTTTCAAAGTAACAAATAAAAAATCACATAATTGTCAAGGAAGAGAGATCAGAGNTCAATCAAGTTTGGGGAAATTATTCACAATCATAAGTGAAATCCATTTTCATGATTTGCAGATTTTCAAAGTAACAAATAAAAAATCACATAATTGTCAAGGAAGAGAGATCAGAGTAACGATTAACGATGCTAGTTCTCTCATCTAGCTCCATATTCCAATTTTCTGAATTTTCAAATTTTCTAGATAATAATCAAGAGATAATTTGATTGTTTGTGCAAATGGCCTTTGCCCTTGTTTTCCATTTTACAATCATCTGTTAGAGAAAGCCACTTTGAAGTAATCCCAGTGGAGGCGAAGATCGTGTTGGANCCTATGTTCCAGATCTGGAAGCCATATCTGGCAGTCGTGACAGCGCCGACCAGTGAAGGGAAGCAGGGAGCGCCAAGGGAACCTGAGAGAGGAAGAATGAAGGGCGGCGGCAGCTGTGGCGAGATTCGCCGGAGAGGAGAAGAGAGAAATGAAGAGATAAAGAGAGAGTGAGGAAGAAATGTTCCCTCATCTAGCTTTGTCAAGGACAATCACCCTAAGAAAATCTAAAATTAATATATTTTGTCTCAACTTAGGAGTTTTTTACCATGAATTTATTTGATAAACTTGCAAGTGTTGCTTGGAGACAGCCTCGAACTATTGCATATTTCTTCCCTTCCTCGTTCGATTTTTACCTAATTAATGATCCAAATTAACAAAATGTGAGTGAAAATTATTGGACATACGACAAAAGTTTTAGACTAAGCTACAAATCACAAAAAGGATGAAAAATCTCTATTCGTGAATTATTGCGTATCATTTAGAGACTAATTTCATTTAAAACACAAAAAATATTTTTAAAATCATCTTGTAAATAGTTGAGGTTCGAAATCCATTCCACAATAAGTCTCAACCGCCTGATCCATTCACGAAGCTATTAAGTCCTAATGGAACATATAGCCTAATTCCATCCTTTTTTATTTTATCTATTTCTCACCGAAATCAATATTTCACTGTCTCAAATTTAGTTGGAAGTCATTTAATCTCTCAATTTCAAATTTGTAACCTATTTTTTAAAAAAAACTTGGTCTTTAGAACAAATTTAATCACCTATTTTTTTTAAAAAAAACTTAATAATATTTTCATAATATAATATAATAAATTATTTCAAATTTTAAAAGTAAATAAACTAAATCCTTAACAACCAAAACTTCATAGGTTGAACTATTTGTTTTATAAAAATTGAAACTATGACTGTTTTTTAACCATTAAAGTTTCTATCATGAACTATTGTTATTGATTAGTATAAAAAACGAACAAGAAATCTAATCCATAACATCGCCATTAAACTTGATCATCATAACAGTTGGCCTCATCTGCCAATTGAAGTTTTCTTATTCGAAAAACCGATCCTAGAATAATGTAATCTGAAACATCATATTGCAATTTCTTAGAGAAAACAGAGCAAAAAATGAGACGAACTCGTACCTCCACCGTCCTTTGTACTACGGAAGTTTCCGATCGAAGAATCTCGAGAGAGATAAATCCAAGCTCTTCGAAGAAACCTCTGTGCATCTTCGTCCAACACCATTTTTCATTTCATCCTAAAAGGTAGATACAAGAACAGATCAATAAGAGCATAAGTTTGAGAGAGAAAACAAAAACTACGATTGAGAGATTAGGTATTAGAAAAGCGAGAAAGAAAAGATGAAGAAATCGAGCATATCTATTCGAAAACCTGATCGGATCTCCAAACTGGAGAACTTTCGAAAGCTTGTTCCCTCTTGCTTCCTGGTTTTCCCCCCTCTCTGCATCTTTTTTTTCCTTTTCGCGCCGTGAATTTGAACATTTTTCCTCCCAAAAGACCATATATATACCCTCTCGGCTGTGGGGCCCATTCAGTGAACCCGCTTTTCTCTGTGCGAAGAATTTTAATTTAAAATTTGCATTAATTCTTTAATTATTCATTTTCTTTTTATGAACCATTCCATGTCAACCTTAAAATAAGATAATTATTGCAATAATGCTACACTAGTTAAACTATATTTTAATAAAAAAAAAAAAAAAACATAAATATAACCTTAAAATAAGATAATTATGGCAATTACAGTCATGTAAATACCAAGAAATTTGAATCGATTACTTTATAGATGATGAATGTCTTAACTAGTTGAACTATATTTTAACAGAAAAAAAAAATAATAACTTAATTTAAACCGTATACATGTTCACCGACAAAATAATAAGTTAAATATGTTAGATTAACACGACTCTCCACAATGGTATGATATTGTCCACTTATATGTTTTAATCGGTTAAAATAATAATAATAATAATACTAATAATGTAAGAACAATTTTAAAGGAATAATTTTACAATTTAAAATTCAAGGTGGGTTTTTTTTGTACCTTTTCAATCGAAAGATGGGCTTGCCTTTTGGGCTCCTCTATAGGTAGTTGGCTCCCTTTTGCCTCCACCATAGCAGTTGGTTCTGAACCATCTTGGAAAAAATAGGCGATGGCGCAGTGGTGCGGCGCATTAGCTAAGCGAGTGATGGCGGCGGAGCGACGGTCTCCTTCACCGACGTCGTCCATGGCGGTTGAAGGACTG
>NW_019272458.1:7954-12357 GCF_002738345.1 Cucurbita maxima | reverse complement strand
CTTCAACAATCTGCAATTTCGCGATAGATTTGAGAATCAAAGTCTTTTCTCGGTATGTTTTAGAAGATTAACAGAAGAATAATATGATAGAATTAGCAAAAATGTATTTGAAGGTGGAAATGATTAGCAATACATCTCAGTCTCATTTTAATGCTTGAATTTTCCAGATTTATTATATTTTACTAAGAAATTTTCCAAATGTCGATTTTCATTTTTGAACATAAAAACAACTCACCATTTAAGGCTTTTATTTTACGTTTTATAACAAATGTATAACTTGTTCTTGCAAATGTGTATTTCAATAGGTGTAATGAAAATCTATAAATTTAAATAGAATGTCTCTAGAATTTTTTCTTCTTTTTAAACTAAAGAGTTAAGTTCAAAACACTATTACAAAGTCTCCCTTTAGATTTGTTGGTAAATGAAAAAAACAAATATTAAAATGAAATAAGTTACACGTGATCAGACTATACAACGAGATATTGATCCAAAAAAGGTTTGGAAGACGTTTTCAATTGCGCAATAGCCAAAATGTTGTGCGGATATGACTATTTTGCTCGAGCAAACCGACCCATAAGAAAACCTAGTCATTTAAGCATGTTTGATAATAATATTGCTCAATCCATTCTAAAAGAAGCTCTTGAATTCCAAATCATCTTCTAAAAACAAACGAACTACATATCAAACGACAATTGGAATTAAATGATTATCAAACGACAATTGGAAGGGTAAAAGAAATGAAAAACGTGACAATTATAATGTTTCGAGTTTCACAAAATACACAACAACAAAAGCTAAATCAATCAGCCTAATCTAAATTAACTTCCTAGATCAAGCAAGATTACAAAGGGATTTAAAAAGCTAAATCAATCAGCCTAATCTAAATTAACTTCCTAGATCAAGCAAGATTACAAAGGGATTTATACAGCTAAATCAATCAGCCTAATCTAAATTAACTTCCTAGATCAAGCAAGATTACAAAGGGATTTATACAGAAGAAGAAGCTCTTGAATTCCAAATCACCTTCTAAAAACAAACGAACTACATATCAAACGACAATTGGAATTAAATGATTATCAAACGACAATTGGAAGGGTAAAAGAAATGAAAAACGTGACAATTATAATGTTTCGAGTTTCACAAAATACACAACAACAAAAGCTAAATCAATCAGCCTAATCTAAATTAACTTCCTAGATCAAGCAAGATTACAAAGGGATTTATACAGCCCTATTACAAAATTAATGAAGCTTTAGTTTCTTACATAACTATATTGATTACCAGTAACAAAAATACGAATGATATGATAACTTCAGTAGCGTTATTATATGTGCAGCAGCTCAGGTCACGGAAGAGAACTCCTGTTGTTCTTCCAGCTATATGATCTTCTACTTTTCAGTGGAGGTGTGATGAAGCTGAGACCAAAGTTCCCCTTGAGAACCTGTCCTTGTTCAGCAAACTTCACAAGCTTCGCAACAATGGCTGCACTCTCTGTTACATGGTTCATGTTCTTCGAGTCGCTCCACAAGCAGTTGATGAGCTGCAGCCTTCGGCGTTTTGAACTCAACAAGATTCCCCATTGCTGGAAAAGTCTCTTTCTCTCTTCTTCTGAGAATCGTTTCCGCATTAACTTACTCAATGTTTCTCTCTCGCGACGAAGATCTCTCACACTGTCTCCCGAGCAGAAAGAAAAGGAGCAAGCATTATGTAAGTGATATACGAAACTCGCATCGATAAAATGAAAAGAAACGAGAAATGTTTGAATGAAGCAAACGCCCAAGAAGAAGTAAAAGTTTGAAAAGATCTAAAAATCTTATATTTCGAGAAAAAACAAAGGTTTTGAAAAACATATATACTTTGTTCAAGTATAAACAATGGAGGGAAGTTAATGATATTCTAACATTACACAAGTGACATACAAAACTCACATCGATAAAATGATAAGAAACGAGAAATGTTCAAATGAAGCAAACGTCCCAAGAAGAAACAAAAGTTTGAAAAGATTTACAAATTTTATCTTTCGAGAAAAAACAAACGGTTTTGAAAAACATATATACTTCTACTCATTTAAACAATAGATGGAAGTTAATGATATTCTAACATTATACATATGAAACTCACATCGACAAAATGAGAAAACGAGAAATGTTTAAATGAAACAAACGCCCCAACAAGAAACAAAAGTTTGAAAAGATTTACCAATCTTATCTCTCAAAAAAGAACAAGGGCTTTGAAAAACATACATATTTCCTACTTATTCAAACAATGGATGGAAGTATAAAACAGAGGACTAACCTTGAAGCAAAAGAAACTTTCCGGCCATCTTCCATAGCTTCATTGCCGTAATAAAATGATTGCTTCATAAAAGTCAGTCTCCTAATCTCCACTTCCATGTAAATGGAATCGGTAGGATCACCTTGGAAGAGCAAGAAAAAGTAAGTTCTGTGGACTATCGAGACGTTGCAAGTTTGCCAAAGTTC
Organism: Cucurbita maxima; assembly: GCF_002738345.1. Taxonomy (NCBI): domain Eukaryota; kingdom Viridiplantae; phylum Streptophyta; class Magnoliopsida; order Cucurbitales; family Cucurbitaceae; genus Cucurbita; species Cucurbita maxima. The sequence goes on along the minus strand of NW_019272458.1, from coordinate 9,877 downwards.
AACTATCATCCTCCGCAGCCTCTGAAATTCTTGATTCCAATCGGATGTGACTAGTGCAGCATCTTGCAATGTCTCTCCCCCTCCAGCACCATTTGAAGCCTTTAAGAGATCCAATTCGTGGCCATCCTTCAGAAACTAGTAAGAACATGCTTCTAATTGTTAGGAGAAATGATAATATTTAGACCTGAATACTAAATATCATAAATTGATCATTTTCCATCAATATAATCAAGCAAATTGTGGGATTAAAGCAAGAGGTATAGACCAAAATGCATTGATCTAAAAAGTACACACGGTGAGAAATCATGGATGTCCATAATGATATGATATTGTCCACTTTGTGCATAAGCTCTTGTGGCTTTGCTTTGGGCTTCCCCAAAATACCTCATACCAATAGAGATTATTCTTTACTTATAAATCTATGATCTTTCTCTAAATTAGCTAACGTGGAATTCCCTCCCAACATTCCTCAACACACACCATATGATTGCCCATTATCTTGGAACCATGCAATCTATTTCGTGAAAGTAAAGAAAAAAAAGTGCATCCTCACCTGTCCATCAGCAAGTTCTTTCCCATACTCTAAGTTGGTCATTTTCTTCAATCCGGCAACAAAGGCGTCTAAGCGAGTAACGTCTTCATCTGCCGAAGTTTTGATGCTCCGAGCACTTCCTATAGAAGACTGAGAATCAAGCCTCCGGAGGCTGTCATCAAAGACTAATTGTGAGAGTTTCCGTTCAAAACCTTCAGGTCTTCCAGGAAATCTTTGGTCAAATCCATGAGGAGGGGTGGTTTCTCCTCTACCAGGTGATAAATCAGTCGAGAGATTGGCTCTACAACTCCAGCTTCTGGCTAGCTTCAAGCTTCTGGAGCTTGACATATCAGCAGTAACCTTTGAACATGCATGGTCGCGGTAAGGACTGAACATAGAATTAATTTCTGTCCTTCTTACATTATGGAGTCTTTGCTCCGGTTGATCATTTGCTGAATTATTTTGAATTTGATGTGCTTCTCTATTCCCTTTCACAGGGGTTGATATCATTTCATGACCATTTCCTCTAAATTCACCGTTATTGGCAGCAAGCGGTGACAAGTTATCATCCCTTATTGACTCCCCCATTTCAATACATTGAACTTCCTTGCAGTCATCGGAATCTTCGACTATTGCAAGAGCGGTTGTTGTCATTGGACTGTGACCGGAGTAAGAGTCAAGAAACCTCTTTCCATCATCACTGTCTCCATCATAATAATGAGGATTGTTGAAGGATTTTACACCCATATCTCTATCACGAAAATCAGCCACACTTGAAGTTTCTGATGGTGAACCTTCATCCTCTAAAGCATCCCTCGCTTGCAATTTGGAATAACTACTTTCGATATCCTGGAAGGAAGGCAAGCAAATGGTAGGAAGAACACGAAGCCAACTGACTACGTATGCGTGCAAGTAAATCAAGTTAGCATTTGTCAGTAAATGTTTACCTTTCTCACGACATCATCATGTCCAACCATACGAAGTAAATCTTCAATCCGGGATTGAGCGAGATCTCTTTGCTTTGTGAGCTCTCTAATCTCCTTCGCCATCTGCAAGATGAAACCTTTAGCCTTCTCTCATGCAGTTCTCGACACCAAACTTAATTATAGAACGGATATGGATATATTCTTGAAATTAAATAGAACAAACAAATGATGGACAGGATTTTCTAAACAATTAACTATATAAAAAAAATGTCACTGACCAAATGAACATTGTTCTTCAATCTCCAGAAGGAAAGTACTAGAAAAATGTCTACCTCTCCTCATTATGACACAAATAAATTTCAGATCATGCCTCATTGCAAAAGAAAATTATAGAACTTCAAATTAATTCAAGCATATATCTCGAGCGTGAATTCAGGTAGAATAAAAACCTTCTCAATTTGTAGA
>NW_019272458.1:545-7356 GCF_002738345.1 Cucurbita maxima | reverse complement strand
TTAGGAGGGTGCTTGCTGCATACATAGTGAAACATCAGGAAACTCTTAATAAACAAAGACTGCCGGGGAGCATAATTGAACATTAATGCAGTCACAAGTCATACGTAAGAAAGTTCTGTATTTCTTAGTGACAATCCATATCTATTCTTAAAACATTAGAGAATGTGCATGACACAAGCATCAGTGACAAGTGGCAATTAGGCAAAATAATAATAATAATAATAATAAAAGACCATTCACCCAAATCTAAAGGGAAAAAAGGAAAAAAAATCCGAGTTTAGTAAAAATTTCAACAACGTAAAGGGAAGGAAAGATGACTTCATGTACCTTAATTTGCGAATAACAGTACCGAGAGTCAGTAAACTGCGATTTATGTGGCAGCCTTCTTTCAATCTCGCCCCTGCTGATAATGCCTGAGCTGCACGTTCACTCCCAGCTAAATCAATAAAATTCTGCCAGAAATGACGGAAGAGTGAGAAGTTAAGACGATTTGTTTCTCACACATTGAATTTCTGTTTATGGAAGTCTCTTAAAAGTTGGAGAAAACGTAGTCAAAATAATAGCTGTGATTCTTCACACACAATATACAGTTAGATGGTCATTACCACACTAGCAGCAAGGGTGGTTGAATTGTCTTTTCCTAAAAACTCTCGAGCAGAACTTTCAATTGTCTGCATGAATCAACAAGGAGTTGGTGAAAATTTTATCCCTGAGATGAAAATTGAATCCCTCGATCAGATGGATCGTGTGATTAATGAAGAAGAGACGTGATGCACACCAATTTAATAATTTGATGAGATCTAGAACTTTTCTCATTCAGCGAGGTCTCTCCAATCCGTCGTTGAGCTGCACATTATAATCAGATTTCATGAAGATATGACACAATAATCAGAGACTGGCAAGATTTTTCAAAATGCTTCACCTTCACACATTGAAATGAGCTCCTTTAAATGGTTCCAGTCCCTCAAAGTTTCCTCAGTGACTTTCTCCACAACAGTCCCTCGCTGTTGATAACCAAAAACTGTGGGAAATGCAAAAATAGGAAAACAATAGAGTTTTTTTTTTTTTTTTTTTTTTTTTTTTTTTTTTTTTTTTTTTTTTTTTTACATATAAAAATAACATATCCACCTCATGGTCATCTAGCAGCCTGAGAGGAGTAGTATCTGTGCTCAGGAGGTCTCTAACAGCTTCATTGTATATCTCAATAGCTGAAAACTTCACAACAAATGCTCTTTCTTCATGCTGCAATTTGTTTTGAGGAAAAGAAAACAAACAGACAGTCAGAGAACTCAGAATAGAGCTTGTCAAAGGCAAGGGTAAAGGGCGTAGTGCAATCACCAATATTAACTCACCTTTCTAATGTAATCAAATATATCTGACACTGAATGTTCAAGAATTCCGTTCATGGTGTATGTCTTTCCACTGCTTGTTTGACCATATGCAAAAATACTCGCTGGAAATTTGAAAGCATATATATTGGAGTAAGGTCTTTTCAAGTTCATTAGAAACCTTGACATGTTAGAGATCAAAGTGGAATGCAATTATATACTTACAGTTGATACCACTGACTACAGAAAATGCAATTTCTTTGGCTCCTTCCTCGTACACCTGCTTTGTAGAGCAATCACCTCCAAATACTCTATCTGTCACCAAAAAAAAATATGAACAAAACATTAAATAAACCTCTTATACAATACCATTCAATTAAAAATTTATATCCCTATCAATGGCATGCACATGCCAATGTACTATAGAAAAGTTAGGAACCACGACTCTTCACAATGGTATGATATTGTCCACTGTATTACTTACCTACAAACTCATGTTCATTCCCTTAATTAACCAGTGTGGGACTCTCTCCCAACAAATCTCAACAAGAAATATTTTGAAACATCGACTTAATTTACAAAGTCATAGTCATGTATGTACAATATCATCGAGTGATGAAGAGAAATCGTTCGAGTTTAGATAAAAGAAACTATTAAAGGGTTCGATAAAAATGTATGAAATAAAGTGTCTAATCCTCATAAATCCACACTTTCAGATGTTTTACAAAGGGTATTAAAAGGTGAGAAAGATTAGCATTACTTACCAAAAGTATAGGCACTTGGAAATGTGGACCCCTCCCGTAAGGTATTCCGGTACAAGATACTAGTATCATTGATGCACTCCCAATCCACTGCTTCATTCATCATAATCTCCTTCTCATTCAAAGGTCTCAACCTTACTAATACAAGAATTTTCTCTTCACGGGCATTTATTTCCTGCATTTTCTCCAAGTTCATCAACTCCTCTCCGGCAACCGTCCCCATTTCTCAATGTAGCCAAACCTTCTCCCAGCCCAACAGGCCACCACCTTGATTCAGTCTATATCAATCCATAATTGTAGATACCCATGTCATTGGGCTCGTGCTTCGCACATTTTCAGGACTGTTAACATTTATAAAGGAGAGCTTACAAGCCATTAATGACAAAAATTTCCTGCATAAAATACTAATAGCATGCTAAATAAATGCTAATTACTCAAGCCATGAGTGTATTCTGATCTGACCAACCCCCTCAGCCAACCAATAGTAGAAAGATTATGAATTAATAACTTCAGCTACAAGCTAATCATGGGTATTTACCCGTCACCCGAAAAATTATGTAAAGTTAGAAAGTAGATTTATGATAATTGCCGTATTGTGGTTAAGCCTATGGCAATCTAGCTTGACCTTCAATTCTACGCATCCCTTTAAACCCCTTTTTTTCTTGCGGGGTATTTCCCCCAAAAAAATTCACAGATTTCATGTAAGACAGAAACCTCCCTCATAGAGGAGACCCACAAAACTTACGGACAAATTCGAGGAATTTGAACAGGGTAAGCATTGACATCCAACCATCAGAATGTTATTGTCGTTGAATTCTCCTTATCGCTCTTCACGATAAGGTTTGGTCAGATGTTACTGGAACTGTGAATTCCGAAATTAAAATCAAGAAGACAAGGAACAAAAAAAAAATCATACTGTCGAATCGTCTGTCCTTTCAGAAAACCGCTCCCGAAAACGATGCGTCCGTTCGGTACAGCGATGCGGTTAAGATATCGAATGCAATGGCCAACTTGCTCGAGAAATGGATTGGATCCTCCAAACGCCGTCGTTTTTAATATCTCGTTTTTCCTTTCGTTTCTGCTGTTTGGTCTGATCCGAATCCTCTGCTACTCTGCTGCGATTTTCGTCGTCTTAAAGCCTCGTGCACTATAAGAAAACAACCACGTTCCAAAACTGAAAACTCCCCCGAAATATATAATAATCACAATGTGCATACCGAAATGCACGCGGAATATGGCGCGGATAGACGTTTTACGCAATGGCAGAAATATTCAATTCTAACGGTTAGCTTATCTTAATCAAAACGTCAGTTAAGCAAGATTGTTAAACTTCTATGTCGCTATGGAACTCATTGATTTACTTCGACTCAAAGAAAACTTCGAATGCAGCATTTTCCACATGTAACAAATTACAAGGAGCTGCTGAACAATTAAAGCATCGAAAATGAAACAATACTCCGCTAGATACGTCCGAGAGGAAAGATCACCGAGATGATAAATACGCAAACATGATAGCAAGAACTCTAATCCAAATCCGAGAAGGACTCAAGGCGTAGCTTCAGAGTAAGTAGAAGAAGACGAGGAAGCTTTACGAGTGGAAGAAAGCATCAAAGTGACAATCAAAGAGAGATAGAAAGTAAACGTACCGAACGTAGAAATGTGGAAATGAATACCGAGGAATGGACCTAGATGAAACAGTAACACAACAACGGCGACTCAGCACCGGCCAGCGGCCATAAATCGTGAAGAAGAAGGAGAATGCGGGTGACCAGAGAGGCCGCAGATTCCGGGAACTCACGGTGGAGCCGTCGCTGTCAGTGCCAGTCTCACGGAGAGGATAAATTTGAGATGAATCAGTGGCCGGTGGAACCAAATGAGAATCCGAGGATGGAGCGTCAACAAAGTTGAGATTTCTCTTCCAACCGCACCTCCAAGAAAAAAGACTAGAGTTGAGTGAAATTACTAAAATACCCTTCGTNGTTTCTATTTTCAGTAAAAAAAAATATATTTCATTTTAAATTTTAATTTATGTATTTAATAGTATTACACATTCGAATATTTTTAAAATTATAAAGGCATACAATTGAAGCTTATAAATAACTAAATAAAACAAAATAAATATCCTAATAATTTATCAAACGTAAAACTAAAATATTAAATAATTAAAAACTTTACAAATCAAATATAACAAAACTTTAAAATTAATTGACCAAATTGGTAATTTAACTTTATTTTTTCTCTTTGTAATTTAAAAGCTGGTAGTATCACGTGATGAAAATAAAAATAAAAATAAAAATAAAAATAAAAAGCTGGATAGAAAAAATTAAAAAGGAGAGGTGGGCATATATGGCGCCACGTGGCAGCGGTGTTCCCTATGTCCCTGCCTGTGACCGTTAGATCTGTGGGGAACCAATTGTTGGAGCGGCAAAGAAAGAGAAGCCTCCCAAAGCTGACAAACGAATAATAAATACTGACAGCAGCTCCCACTTTCTTTTCGTTAAAAATCTGTGTATTTTTTCATTTTTTACCGTCTAAATTAACTTTTACCTATTCAGTCAATTTTAAATTTATTCCGTTAAATTTTGTATAATAAAATAACTTTCATACAATAAAATACACATTAAACCATAAGTATAGTCTATTTTTAATATTTTATTAAAAGTATAATAACTAAAATATAACCAAATTCAAAATAGATGAATAATTATAAATTTAGTTTCTAACTGAATACCTCAATTTCACTACTAGTACATGTTGGATGATGAAAGTTCCTCATTGGCTAATTTATGGAATGATCTGCATTAGTATGAGGTCTTTTAGGAAAGCCTAAAGCAAAGTCATGAGAGCTTATACTTAAAATAGACAATATCATACTATTGTGTTTATCTAACAGTAAATATTGTGAGGGCTTATGCTCAAACAAAGTCATCATACCATTATGAAGAGTCGTGTTCATCTAACAGTAAATATGGTCTTCTTTTGTTTGTTATGCAGATATTTTCTTCATTTTCTGTATTCTCTTTTGTTGTACATACCTGAAGTTATCAATAAAACCTTGTGTGTTGTGTTAAGTCATCCCAACAACTGGTGCAAATATCCAATATTTCTCCGGTGTTCATCTTGATTGAGTGTATGCTTGTTGAGTTCGTTCTTTTTTAACTTTTTCTAAATTTTCCTTAAAGTTTTTAAAATGCATGTTTGCTAGTGAGAGGTTTTCAAACTCCTCTAACCGATGTGGGATCTCACACAAACCTTTTAACTATAACTTAAAAGTGTATATATTAGCTCTTAAACTTTAATACATATAAAGACGTAAAAAAAAGTTCCATCTGCACATTTTTAGCTAAGAAATTATATATTTAATATAAATTAGTAATACGAGTACACATGAAATGTCGTGAAGCTCGTGAATTAATCATATAGTTATATATATATATATATATATATATATATTATTATTATTATTATTAGATAGAAAATTGATGGATGCGTGGAGTAATTGATTTAAGTTAAAAAAAAGAAGATGGGAATGGAGTGGTTGTCCAATAGCTATCATTTGGGGCGTGTCTGGACGTGCAGGTTGCGAACCCCAAACCTTTGTTATTGTTTTCATGGGGTTGGTTGAGTACGAAAATTGCGCTCATCTCAATAATAATATGATATTATACACTTTGAGCATAAGTTCTAGTAGCTTTGCTTTCGACTTTCCCAAAAGGCTTTATAGACTGGAGAGAGTATTATTTGTTTATAAACCCATGATCATTCCCTAAATTAGCGGATGTGGAACTTAAATTATCTGACAAAGCTTAATTTAAAATTTCTAATTTCTAATAAGTTTTTAAATATCCCGGTCTCATTTAAGGTATAAGGGTTATTCTACTTGTTTACACCTTTCATTTCAGGGCCTATCCCTCAATGTGGTTAGTATTTCATAGTGTTTAGACAATCCTTCACTTCAGGGCCTATCCCTCAGGGTGATCAATATTTCATAACTTAACCGTATTCACTGATTAGGAGGGTTTTCCCAAGCCTCTTTCCTACTCCCTTTTTTGCCCACTTTTAGAGTTTGAAATGTTTTGATCATTGTAGCATGTGTGTAGTTTAGAGCATAAGGGTTGTTTAGTCCATAGTCAATTTGAACACATTGATTCCGATCGTTTACGTACTTCACTTCAGGACCTACTCTTCTGTGTAGTCAGTATTTTATTATGTCGGGCAGCCAAGCTTGTCCTTATTCACTACTTACTTAATAAATTTTATTATCCAATACTTTACAAAAAAAAAAAAAAAAAAAAAAAAAAAAAAAAAAAAAAAAAAAAAAAAAAAAAAAAAAAAAANGGGACAATAGAATTGGACTTGGAAATGATCAAACCTTTACAAAGAGTTTATAAATGAAAGTCAAAAGGACATTATAATTATTATTTTGCCTTTTCAACCATTTTTATATTCAATTATTTATTTATTTATTTATTTATTATTTTTTTCGATAGGAATAAAATGAAATTATATCCGACCTTCAAAATAAAATGACTAATAAATGGTTAAAGAAAATGAAAGTTACTTCATATATCAATAATGTGCACATTTCTTTTTGGTAACTTAATTATACGAGCTCTTTAGCTAAGCGTGTTTATGACCAATTTTATGTTGGACGATTTCCTACGAATTTTTTGGTAGCGGTGGGTGGTAGTGAGTGTCGACAACGGTATTCACCGGTATGGA
>NW_019272458.1:0-535 GCF_002738345.1 Cucurbita maxima | reverse complement strand
AAAAAACTTTATAATTGTTAGAATATTTCTTTGCTTAGCTGCCACGGCAAGTTAAGAGAAAGGTAACAGATCATTTTAATTGGACCAAATTATACAAATTATATTTCATTTATATAATTTATTTTATTTTTATATTCCCATTTTTAATATTAATTTTATGATTCATTACGAAAAAAACCATATGTTAGCCCGGGTTTATTATATAAATGTAAATTTGTCGTAAATTATATTTTACTTTTTTTTTTATAAAAAAAATATATTTTTATGAAAATTGCAAATATGTATGTTTTATCATTGCCGATTATTATTATCTTTTCACAATTAGGGTTGTGCATTCAATTCGATAACCCGAACCAACCCAACCTAAACTATAAAGGTTGGGTTGGGTTGTGTTGAATTAGCTTTTCGAGTTGGTTTGGGTTTATTTTTCTGAACCCGAACTGACTCGATTCAGTTTCAGGTTCATGGGATAAAACCCTCCAATTAACCCGAGTCAAATAAAAATATATAAATATACTAACAAGTTTAGTTATAT
>NW_019272457.1:16101-36468 GCF_002738345.1 Cucurbita maxima | reverse complement strand
CAATCCTAATCATTCCCCACAAATGTTTTGAAAAACGTCGATCGTGAAGCGGTTTTATTAGCACGTACTTCAAACGTCCCAGATTTTTGTTTCCGAAGTAGGGTTCGATTTGATGCACTCTAGTACTATTTTGATGCACTCCGTTTGTTCAAAATTGTATTCTACATAATCACGCGTAATCATTCCCCACAAATGTTTCGAAAAACGTTGATCGTGACTCGGTTTTTTAGCACGTACTTCAAACGTCCCAGATTTGGGTTTTCTGAAGTAGGGTGCAATTTGAAGAACTCTTTTACTGTTTTGATGCTCTCCGTTTCTTCGAAATTCTATTCTAAATCATCAAGCCTAATCATTCCCCATAAAACTTTTTAAAAACGTCGACCGTGACTCGGTTTGTTTAGCACGTACTTCAAACGTCCCAGATTTGGGTTTTCGAATTAGGGTTCGATTTGAAGGACTCTTTTATTTTTTTGATGCACTCCGTTTGTTCGAAATTGTATTCTACATCATCAATCCTAATCATTCCCCACAAATGTTTTGAAAAACGTCGACCGTGAAGCGATTTTATTAGCACGTACTTCAAACGTCCCAGATTTTTGTTTCCGAAGTAGGGTTCGATTTGATGCACTCTGTTACTATTTTGATGCACTCCGTTTGTTCAAAATTGTATTCTACATAATCACGCGTAATCATTCCCCACAAATGTTTCTAAAACGTTGATCGTGACTCGGTTTTTTAGCACGTACTTCAAACGTCCCAGATTTGGGTTTCCGAAGTAGGGTGCAATTTGAAAAACTCTTTTACTGTTTTGATGCACTCGGTTTCTTCGAAATTCTATTCTAAATCATCAAGCCTAATGATTCTCCATAAAACTTTTCAAAAACGTCGACCGTGACTCGGTGTTTTTAGCACGTACTTCAAACGTCCCAGATTTGGGTTTTCAAATTAGTGTTTGAATTGAAGGACTCTTTTATTGTTTTGATGCACTCCGTTTGTTCGAAATTGTATTCTACATCATCAATCCTAATCATTCCCCACAAATGTTTTGAAAAACGTCGACCGTGAAGCGGTTGTTTTAGCACGTACTTCAAACGTCCCAGATTTTTGTTTCCAAAGTAGGGTTCGATTTGAAGCACTCTTTTACTATTTTGATGCACTCCGTTTGTTCAAAATTGTCTTCTACATCATCACGCGTTATCATTCCCCACAAATGTTTTGAAAAACTCCGTTTGTTCAAAATTGTCTTCTACATCATCACGCGTTATCATTCCCCACAAATGTTTTGAAAAACGTCGACCGTGACTCGGTTTTTTAGCACGTACTTCAAACATGCCAGATTTGGGTTTCCAAAGTAGGGTTCTATTTGAAGAACTCTTTTACTGTTTTGATGCACTCCGTTTCTTCGAAATTCTATTCTAAATCATCAAGCCTAATCATTCCCCACAAAACTTTCGAAAAACGTCGATCGTGACTCGGTTTTTTTGGCACGTACTAAAAACGTCCCAGATTTGGGTTTCCGAAGTAGGGTTCGATTTGAAGCACTCTTTTACTGTTTTGATGCACTTTGTTTGTTGGAAATTCTATTCTTCATCATCAATCCAAATCATCCCACAAAAGTTTTGAAAAATGTCGACCGTGACTCGGTTTTTTTAGCACGTACTTCAAACGTCCCAGATTTGGGTTTCCGAAGTAGGGTTCGATTTGAAGGACTCTTTTACTATTTTGATGCTCTCCGTTTATTCGAAGTTCTATTCTAAATCATCAAGCCTAATCATTCCCCACAAAACTTTTTAAATACATCGACCGTGACTCGGTTTTTTAAGCACGTACTTCAAACGTCCCAGATTTGGGTTTCCGAAGTAGGGTTCGATTTGAAGCACTCTTTTACTGTTTTGATGCACTTTGTTTGTTGGAAATTCTATTCTTCATCATCAATCCAAATCATCCCACAAAAGTTTTGAAAAATGTCGACCGTGACTCGGTTTTTTTAGCACGTACTTCAAACGTCCCTGATTAGGGTTTTCGAAATAGGGTTCGATTTGAAGCACTCTTTTAATGTTTTATGCAATCCGTTTCTTTTAAATTCTATTCTAAATCATCAAGCCTAATCATTCCCCACAAAAGTTTTAAAAACCGTCGAATATGACTCGGGTTTTTTAGCACGTACACCAAACGTCCCAGATTTGGGTTTCCGAAGTAGGGTTCAATTTGAAGAACTCTTTTACTGTTTTGATGCACTCCGTTTCTTCGAAATTCTATTCTAAATCATCAAGCCTAATGATTCCCCACAAAACTTTTTAAAAACGTCGACCGTGACTCGGTTTTTTTAGCCCGGACTTCAAACGTCCCAGATTTGGGTTTTCAAATTAGGGTTTGAATTGAAGGACTCTTTTATTGTTTCGATGCACTCCGTTTGTTCGAAATTGTATTCTACATCATCAATCCTAATCATTCCCCACAAATGTTTTGAAAAACGTCGATCGTGAAGCGGTTTTATTAGCACGTACTTCAAACGTCCCAGATTTTTGTTTCCGAAGTAGGGTTCGATTTGATGCACTCTGTTACTATTTTGATGCACTCCGTTTGTTCAAAATTGTATTCTACATAATCACGCGTATGCATTCCCCACAAATGTTTCGAAAAACGTTGATCGTGACTCGGTTTTTTAGCACGTACTTCAAACGTCCCAGATTTGGGTTTTCTGAAGTAGGGTGCAATTTGAAGAACTCTTTTACTGTTTTGATGCACTCCGTTTCTTCGAAATTCTATTCTAAATCATCAAGCCTAATCATTCCCCACAAAACTTTTTAAATACATCGACCGTGACTCGGTTTTTTAGCACGTACACCAAACGTCCCAGATTTGGGGTTCCAAAGTAGGGTTCGATTTGATGCACTCTGTTACTATTTTGATGCACTCCGTTTGTTCGAAATTGTATTCTACATAATCACGCGTAATCATTCCCCACAAAACTTTTTAAATACATCGACCGTGACTCGGTTTTTTAGCACGTACACCAAACGTCCCAGATTTGGGGTTCCAAAGTAGGGTTCGATTTGATGCACTCTGTTACTATTTTGATGCACTCCGTTTGTTCGAAATTGTATTCTACATAATCACGCGTAATCATTCCCCACAAAACTTTTTAAATACATCGACCGTGACTCGGTTTTTTAGCACGTACACCAAACGTCCCAGATTTGGGGTTCCAAAGTAGGGTTCGATTTGATGCACTCTGTTACTATTTTGATGCACTCCGTTTGTTCGAAATTGTATTCTACATAATCACGCGTAATCATTCCCCACAAAACTTTTTAAATACATCGACCGTGACTCGGTTTTTTAGCACGTACACCAAACGTCCCAGATTTGGGGTTCCAAAGTAGGGTTCGATTTGATGCACTCTGTTACTATTTTGATGCACTCCGTTTGTTCGAAATTGTATTCTACATAATCACGCGTAATCATTCCCCACAAAACTTTTTAAATACATCGACCGTGACTCGGTTTTTTAGCACGTACACCAAACGTCCCAGATTTGGGGTTCCAAAGTAGGGTTCGATTTGATGCACTCTGTTACTATTTTGATGCACTCCGTTTGTTCGAAATTGTATTCTACATAATCACGCGTAATCATTCCCCACAAAACTTTTTAAATACATCGACCGTGACTCGGTTTTTTAGCACGTACACCAAACGTCCCAGATTTGGGGTTCCAAAGTAGGGTTCGATTTGATGCACTCTGTTACTATTTTGATGCACTCCGTTTGTTCGAAATTGTATTCTACATAATCACGCGTAATCATTCCCCACAAAACTTTTTAAATACATCGACCGTGACTCGGTTTTTTAGCACGTACACCAAACGTCCCAGATTTGGGGTTCCAAAGTAGGGTTCGATTTGATGCACTCTGTTACTATTTTGATGCACTCCGTTTGTTCGAAATTGTATTCTACATAATCACGCGTAATCATTCCCCACAAAACTTTTTAAATACATCGACCGTGACTCGGTTTTTTAGCACGTACACCAAACGTCCCAGATTTGGGGTTCCAAAGTAGGGTTCGATTTGATGCACTCTGTTACTATTTTGATGCACTCCGTTTGTTCGAAATTGTATTCTACATAATCACGCGTAATCATTCCCCACAAAACTTTTTAAATACATCGACCGTGACTCGGTTTTTTAGCACGTACACCAAACGTCCCAGATTTGGGGTTCCAAAGTAGGGTTCGATTTGATGCACTCTGTTACTATTTTGATGCACTCCGTTTGTTCGAAATTGTATTCTACATAATCACGCGTAATCATTCCCCACAAAACTTTTTAAATACATCGACCGTGACTCGGTTTTTTAGCACGTACACCAAACGTCCCAGATTTGGGGTTCCAAAGTAGGGTTCGATTTGATGCACTCTGTTACTATTTTGATGCACTCCGTTTGTTCGAAATTGTATTCTACATAATCACGCGTAATCATTCCCCACAAAACTTTTTAAATACATCGACCGTGACTCGGTTTTTTAGCACGTACACCAAACGTCCCAGATTTGGGGTTCCAAAGTAGGGTTCGATTTGATGCACTCTGTTACTATTTTGATGCACTCCGTTTGTTCGAAATTGTATTCTACATAATCACGCGTAATCATTCCCCACAAAACTTTTTAAATACATCGACCGTGACTCGGTTTTTTAGCACGTACACCAAACGTCCCAGATTTGGGGTTCCAAAGTAGGGTTCGATTTGATGCACTCTGTTACTATTTTGATGCACTCCGTTTGTTCGAAATTGTATTCTACATAATCACGCGTAATCATTCCCCACAAAACTTTTTAAATACATCGACCGTGACTCGGTTTTTTAGCACGTACACCAAACGTCCCAGATTTGGGGTTCCAAAGTAGGGTTCGATTTGATGCACTCTGTTACTATTTTGATGCACTCCGTTTGTTCGAAATTGTATTCTACATAATCACGCGTAATCATTCCCCACAAAACTTTTTAAATACATCGACCGTGACTCGGTTTTTTAGCACGTACACCAAACGTCCCAGATTTGGGGTTCCAAAGTAGGGTTCGATTTGATGCACTCTGTTACTATTTTGATGCACTCCGTTTGTTCGAAATTGTATTCTACATAATCACGCGTAATCATTCCCCACAAAACTTTTTAAATACATCGACCGTGACTCGGTTTTTTAGCACGTACACCAAACGTCCCAGATTTGGGGTTCCAAAGTAGGGTTCGATTTGATGCACTCTGTTACTATTTTGATGCACTCCGTTTGTTCGAAATTGTATTCTACATAATCACGCGTAATCATTCCCCACAAAACTTTTTAAATACATCGACCGTGACTCGGTTTTTTAGCACGTACACCAAACGTCCCAGATTTGGGGTTCCAAAGTAGGGTTCGATTTGATGCACTCTGTTACTATTTTGATGCACTCCGTTTGTTCGAAATTGTATTCTACATAATCACGCGTAATCATTCCCCACAAAACTTTTTAAATACATCGACCGTGACTCGGTTTTTTAGCACGTACACCAAACGTCCCAGATTTGGGGTTCCAAAGTAGGGTTCGATTTGATGCACTCTGTTACTATTTTGATGCACTCCGTTTGTTCGAAATTGTATTCTACATAATCACGCGTAATCATTCCCCACAAAACTTTTTAAATACATCGACCGTGACTCGGTTTTTTAGCACGTACACCAAACGTCCCAGATTTGGGGTTCCAAAGTAGGGTTCGATTTGATGCACTCTGTTACTATTTTGATGCACTCCGTTTGTTCGAAATTGTATTCTACATAATCACGCGTAATCATTCCCCACAAAACTTTTTAAATACATCGACCGTGACTCGGTTTTTTAGCACGTACACCAAACGTCCCAGATTTGGGGTTCCAAAGTAGGGTTCGATTTGATGCACTCTGTTACTATTTTGATGCACTCCGTTTGTTCGAAATTGTATTCTACATAATCACGCGTAATCATTCCCCACAAAACTTTTTAAATACATCGACCGTGACTCGGTTTTTTAGCACGTACACCAAACGTCCCAGATTTGGGGTTCCAAAGTAGGGTTCGATTTGATGCACTCTGTTACTATTTTGATGCACTCCGTTTGTTCGAAATTGTATTCTACATAATCACGCGTAATCATTCCCCACAAAACTTTTTAAATACATCGACCGTGACTCGGTTTTTTAGCACGTACACCAAACGTCCCAGATTTGGGGTTCCAAAGTAGGGTTCGATTTGATGCACTCTGTTACTATTTTGATGCACTCCGTTTGTTCGAAATTGTATTCTACATAATCACGCGTAATCATTCCCCACAAAACTTTTTAAATACATCGACCGTGACTCGGTTTTTTAGCACGTACACCAAACGTCCCAGATTTGGGGTTCCAAAGTAGGGTTCGATTTGATGCACTCTGTTACTATTTTGATGCACTCCGTTTGTTCGAAATTGTATTCTACATAATCACGCGTAATCATTCCCCACAAAACTTTTTAAATACATCGACCGTGACTCGGTTTTTTAGCACGTACACCAAACGTCCCAGATTTGGGGTTCCAAAGTAGGGTTCGATTTGATGCACTCTGTTACTATTTTGATGCACTCCGTTTGTTCGAAATTGTATTCTACATAATCACGCGTAATCATTCCCCACAAAACTTTTTAAATACATCGACCGTGACTCGGTTTTTTAGCACGTACACCAAACGTCCCAGATTTGGGGTTCCAAAGTAGGGTTCGATTTGATGCACTCTGTTACTATTTTGATGCACTCCGTTTGTTCGAAATTGTATTCTACATAATCACGCGTAATCATTCCCCACAAAACTTTTTAAATACATCGACCGTGACTCGGTTTTTTAGCACGTACACCAAACGTCCCAGATTTGGGGTTCCAAAGTAGGGTTCGATTTGATGCACTCTGTTACTATTTTGATGCACTCCGTTTGTTCGAAATTGTATTCTACATAATCACGCGTAATCATTCCCCACAAAACTTTTTAAATACATCGACCGTGACTCGGTTTTTTAGCACGTACACCAAACGTCCCAGATTTGGGGTTCCAAAGTAGGGTTCGATTTGATGCACTCTGTTACTATTTTGATGCACTCCGTTTGTTCGAAATTGTATTCTACATAATCACGCGTAATCATTCCCCACAAAACTTTTTAAATACATCGACCGTGACTCGGTGTTTTTAGCCCGGACTTCAAACGTCCCAGATGTGGGTTTCCGAAGTAGGGTTCAATTTGAAGAACTCTTTTACTGTTTTGATGCACTCCGTTTCTTCGAAATTCTATTCTAAATCATCAAGCCTAATGATTCCCCACAAAACTTTTTAAAAACGTCGACCGTGACTCGGTGTTTTTAGCCCGGACTTCAAACGTCCCAGATTTGGGTTTTCAAATTAGGGTTTGAATTGAAGGACTCTTTTATTGTTTTGATGCACTCCGTTTGTTCGAAATTGTATTCTACATCATCAATCCTAATCATTCCCCACAAATGTTTTGAAAAACGTCGACCGTGAAGCGGTTTTATTAGCACGTACTTCAAACGTCCCAGATTTTTGTTTCCAAAGTAGGGTTCGATTTGAAGCACTCTGTTACTATTTTGATGCACTCCGTTTGTTCAAAATTGTCTTCTACATCATCACGCGTTATCATTCCCCACAAATGTTTTGAAAAACGTCGACCGTGAAGCGGTTTTTTTAGCACGTACTTCAAACGTCCCAGATTTTTGTTTCCAAAGTAGGGTTCGATTTGAAGCACTCTGTTACTATTTTGATGCACTCCGTTTGTTCAAAATTGTCTTCTACATCATCACGCGTTATCATTCCCCACAAATGTTTTGAAAAACGTCGACCGTGAAGCGGTTTTATTAGCACGTACTTCAAACGTCCCAGATTTTTGTTTCCAAAGTAGGGTTCGATTTGAAGCACTCTGTTACTATTTTGATGCACTCCGTTTGTTCAAAATTGTCTTCTACATCATCACGCGTTATCATTCCCCACAAATGTTTTGAAAAACGTCGACCGTGAAGCGGTTTTATTAGCACGTACTTCAAACGTCCCAGATTTTTGTTTCCAAAGTAGGGTTCGATTTGAAGCACTCTGTTACTATTTTGATGCACTCCGTTTGTTCAAAATTGTCTTCTACATCATCACGCGTTATCATTCCCCACAAATGTTTTGAAAAACGTCGACCGTGAAGCGGTTTTATTAGCACGTACTTCAAACGTCCCAGATTTTTGTTTCCAAAGTAGGGTTCGATTTGAAGCACTCTGTTACTATTTTGATGCACTCCGTTTGTTCAAAATTGTCTTCTACATCATCACGCGTTATCATTCCCCACAAATGTTTTGAAAAACGTCGACCGTGAAGCGGTTTTATTAGCACGTACTTCAAACGTCCCAGATTTTTGTTTCCAAAGTAGGGTTCGATTTGAAGCACTCTGTTACTATTTTGATGCACTCCGTTTGTTCAAAATTGTCTTCTACATCATCACGCGTTATCATTCCCCACAAATGTTTTGAAAAACGTCGACCGTGAAGCGGTTTTATTAGCACGTACTTCAAACGTCCCAGATTTTTGTTTCCAAAGTAGGGTTCGATTTGAAGCACTCTGTTACTATTTTGATGCACTCCGTTTGTTCAAAATTGTCTTCTACATCATCACGCGTTATCATTCCCCACAAATGTTTTGAAAAACGTCGACCGTGAAGCGGTTTTATTAGCACGTACTTCAAACGTCCCAGATTTTTGTTTCCAAAGTAGGGTTCGATTTGAAGCACTCTGTTACTATTTTGATGCACTCCGTTTGTTCAAAATTGTCTTCTACATCATCACGCGTTATCATTCCCCACAAATGTTTTGAAAAACGTCGACCGTGAAGCGGTTTTATTAGCACGTACTTCAAACGTCCCAGATTTTTGTTTCCAAAGTAGGGTTCGATTTGAAGCACTCTGTTACTATTTTGATGCACTCCGTTTGTTCAAAATTGTCTTCTACATCATCACGCGTTATCATTCCCCACAAATGTTTTGAAAAACGTCGACCGTGAAGCGGTTTTATTAGCACGTACTTCAAACGTCCCAGATTTTTGTTTCCAAAGTAGGGTTCGATTTGAAGCACTCTGTTACTATTTTGATGCACTCCGTTTGTTCAAAATTGTCTTCTACATCATCACGCGTTATCATTCCCCACAAATGTTTTGAAAAACGTCGACCGTGAAGCGGTTTTATTAGCACGTACTTCAAACGTCCCAGATTTTTGTTTCCAAAGTAGGGTTCGATTTGAAGCACTCTGTTACTATTTTGATGCACTCCGTTTGTTCAAAATTGTCTTCTACATCATCACGCGTTATCATTCCCCACAAATGTTTTGAAAAACGTCGACCGTGAAGCGGTTTTATTAGCACGTACTTCAAACGTCCCAGATTTTTGTTTCCAAAGTAGGGTTCGATTTGAAGCACTCTGTTACTATTTTGATGCACTCCGTTTGTTCAAAATTGTCTTCTACATCATCACGCGTTATCATTCCCCACAAATGTTTTGAAAAACGTCGACCGTGAAGCGGTTTTATTAGCACGTACTTCAAACGTCCCAGATTTTTGTTTCCAAAGTAGGGTTCGATTTGAAGCACTCTGTTACTATTTTGATGCACTCCGTTTGTTCAAAATTGTCTTCTACATCATCACGCGTTATCATTCCCCACAAATGTTTTGAAAAACGTCGACCGTGAAGCGGTTTTATTAGCACGTACTTCAAACGTCCCAGATTTTTGTTTCCAAAGTAGGGTTCGATTTGAAGCACTCTGTTACTATTTTGATGCACTCCGTTTGTTCAAAATTGTCTTCTACATCATCACGCGTTATCATTCCCCACAAATGTTTTGAAAAACGTCGACCGTGAAGCGGTTTTATTAGCACGTACTTCAAACGTCCCAGATTTTTGTTTCCAAAGTAGGGTTCGATTTGAAGCACTCTGTTACTATTTTGATGCACTCCGTTTGTTCAAAATTGTCTTCTACATCATCACGCGTTATCATTCCCCACAAATGTTTTGAAAAACGTCGACCGTGAAGCGGTTTTATTAGCACGTACTTCAAACGTCCCAGATTTTTGTTTCCAAAGTAGGGTTCGATTTGAAGCACTCTGTTACTATTTTGATGCACTCCGTTTGTTCAAAATTGTCTTCTACATCATCACGCGTTATCATTCCCCACAAATGTTTTGAAAAACGTCGACCGTGAAGCGGTTTTATTAGCACGTACTTCAAACGTCCCAGATTTTTGTTTCCAAAGTAGGGTTCGATTTGAAGCACTCTGTTACTATTTTGATGCACTCCGTTTGTTCAAAATTGTCTTCTACATCATCACGCGTTATCATTCCCCACAAATGTTTTGAAAAACGTCGACCGTGAAGCGGTTTTATTAGCACGTACTTCAAACGTCCCAGATTTTTGTTTCCAAAGTAGGGTTCGATTTGAAGCACTCTGTTACTATTTTGATGCACTCCGTTTGTTCAAAATTGTCTTCTACATCATCACGCGTTATCATTCCCCACAAATGTTTTGAAAAACGTCGACCGTGAAGCGGTTTTATTAGCACGTACTTCAAACGTCCCAGATTTTTGTTTCCAAAGTAGGGTTCGATTTGAAGCACTCTGTTACTATTTTGATGCACTCCGTTTGTTCAAAATTGTCTTCTACATCATCACGCGTTATCATTCCCCACAAATGTTTTGAAAAACGTCGACCGTGAAGCGGTTTTATTAGCACGTACTTCAAACGTCCCAGATTTTTGTTTCCAAAGTAGGGTTCGATTTGAAGCACTCTGTTACTATTTTGATGCACTCCGTTTGTTCAAAATTGTCTTCTACATCATCACGCGTTATCATTCCCCACAAATGTTTTGAAAAACGTCGACCGTGAAGCGGTTTTATTAGCACGTACTTCAAACGTCCCAGATTTTTGTTTCCAAAGTAGGGTTCGATTTGAAGCACTCTGTTACTATTTTGATGCACTCCGTTTGTTCAAAATTGTCTTCTACATCATCACGCGTAATCATTCCCCACAAATGTTTTGGAAAATGTCGACCGTGACTCGGTTTTTTAGCACGTACTTCAAACGTCCCAGATTTGGGTTTCCGAAGTAGGTTTCGATTTGAAGAACTCTTTTACTGTTTTGATGATCTCCGTTTCTTCGAAATTCTATTCTAAATCATCAAGCCTAATCATTCCCCATCAAACTTTTTAAAAACGTCGACCGTGACTCGGTGTTTTTAGCACGTACTTCAAACGTCCCAGATTTGGGTTTTCGAAATAGGGTTCGATTTGAAGGACTCTTTTATTGTTTTGATGCACTCCGTTTGTTCGAAATTGTATTCTACATCATCAAGCCTAATCATTCCTCACAAATGTTTTGAAAAACGTCGACCGTGACTCGGTTTTTTAGCACGTACTTCAAACGTCCCAGATTTTGGTTTCCGAAGTAGGTTTCGATTTAAATGACTCTTTTACTGTTTTGATGCTCTCTGTTTCTTCGAAATTCTATTCTAAATCATCAAGCCTAATCATTCCCCACAAAACTTTTTACAAACGTCGACCGTTACTCGTTTTTTTAAGCACGTACTTCAAACGTCCCAGAATTGGGTTTCCGAAGTAGGGTTCGAATTGAAGGACTCTTTTATTGTTTAGATGCACTCCGTTTGTTGGAAATTCTATTTTTCATCATCAAGCCTAATCACTCCCCACAAAAGTTTTTAAAAATGTCAACCGTTACTCGGGTTTTTTAGCACGTACTTCAAACGTCCCAGATTTGGGTTTCCGAAGTAGGTTTCGATTTGAAGGACTCTTTTACTTTTTTGATGCTCTCCGTTTCTTCGAAATTCTATTCTAAATCATCAAGCCTAATCATTCCCATAAACTTTTTAAAAACGTAGACCGTGACTCGGTTTTTTTAGCACGTACTTCAAACGTCCCAGATTTTTGTTTCCGAAGTAGGGTTCGATTTGAAGCACTCTGTTACTATTTTGATGCACTCCGTTTGTTCAAGATTGTATTCTACATCATCACGCGAAATCATTCCCCACAAATGTTTTGAAAAACGTCGACCGTGACTCGGTTTTTTAGCACGTATTTCAAACGTCCCAGATTTGGGTTTTCGAACTAGGTTTCGATTTGAAGGACTCTTTTACTGTTTTGATGCTCTCCGTTTCTTCGAAATTCTATTCTAAATCATCAAGCCTAATCATTCCCCACAAAACTTTTTAAAAACGTTGACCGTGACTCGGGTTTTTTTAGCCTGTACTTCAAACGTCCCAGATTTTGGTTTCCGAAGTAGGGTTCGATTTGAAGCACTCTTTTACTGTTTTGATGCACTCCGTTTGTTGGAAATTCTATTCTTCATCATCAAGCCTAATCATTCCCCACAAAAGTTTTTAAAAACGTCAACCGTTACTCGGCTTTTTTATTACGTACTTCAAACGTCCCTGATTAGGGTTTTCGAAATAGGGTTCAATTTGGAGGACTCTTTTAATATTTTATGCAATCCGTTTCTTTGAAATTCTATTCTAAATCATCAAGCCTAATCATTCCCCACAAAAGTTTTAAAAAACGTCGAACATGACTCGGGTTTTTTAGTACGTACTTCAAACGTCCCAGATTTGGGTTTACGAAGTAGGGTTCTATTTGAAGAACTCTTTTACTGTTTTGATGCACTCCGTTTCTTCGAAATTTTATTCTAAATCATCAAGCCTAATCATTCCCCACAAAACTTTTTAAAAACGTCAATCGTGACTCGGTTTTTTAAGCACGTACTTTAAACGTCCCAGATTTGGGTTTTCAAATTAGTGTTTGATTTGAAGGACTCTTTTATTGTTTTGATGCACTCCGTTTGTTCGAAATTGTATTCTACATCATCAAGCCTAATCATACCCCACAAATGTTTTGAAAAATGTCGACCGTGACTCGGTTTTTTAGCACGTACTTCAAACGTCCCAGATTTGGGTTTCCGAAGTAGGTTTCGATTTGAAGGACTCTTTTACTATTTTTATCCTCTCCGTTTCTTCGAAATTCTATTCTAAATCATCAAGCCTAATCATTCCCCACAAAACTTTTTAAAAACGTCGACCGTGACTCGGATTTTTTAGCACGTACTTCAAACGTCCCAGATTTGGGTTTACAAAGTAGGGTTCAATTTGAAGAACTCTTTTACTGTTTTGATGCACTCCGTTTCTTCGAAATTCTATTCTAAATCATCAAGCCTAATCATTCTTAAAAACTCTTACGAAAAACGCCGAGCGTGACTGGGTTTTTTTAGCACGTACTTCAAAGTCCCAAATTAGTTTTTTCCGAATTAAGGTTCGATTTGACGTACTCTTTTACTATTTTACGCTCTCCGTTTCTTCAAAATTCTATTATAAATCATCAAACTTAATCAATCCCTAAAAAAGTTTCGTAAATCGTCGAACGTGACTCAATTTTTTAGCACGTACTTCAAACGTCCCAGATTTGGGTTTCCGAAGTAGGTTTCGATTTGAAGCACTCTTTTACTGTTTTGATGCACTCCGTTTGTTTGAAGTTGTATAATACATCATCAAGCCAAATCATTCCCAACAAAACTTTTAGCACGTACTTCAAACGTCCCAGATTTGGGTTTTCGAATTGGGGTTCTAATAGAAGGACTCTTTTATTGTTTTGATTCACTCCGTTTGTTCGAAATTGTATTCTACATCATCAAGCCTAATCATTCCCCACAAATGTTTTGAAAAACGTCGACCGTGACTCGACTTTTTTAGCTCGTACTTCAAACGTCTTAGCTTTGGGTTTTCGAAGTAGGGTTCGATTTAAAGGACTCTTTCATTGTTTTGATGCACTCCGTTTGTTTGAAATTGTATTCTACATCATCAAGCCTAATCATTCCCCACAAATGTTTTGAAAAACGTCGACCGTGACTCGGTTTTTTAAGCACGTACTTCAAACGTCCCAGATTTGGGTTTCCAAAGTAGGGTTTAATTTGAAGAAATCTTTTACTATTTTGATGCACTCCGTTTCTTCGAAATTCTATTCTAAATCATCAAGCCTAATCACTCCCCTTCAAACTTTTTAAAAACGTCGACCGTGACTCGATTTTTTTAGCACGTACTTCAAACGTCCAAGATTTGGGTTTTTGAAGTAAGGTTCAATTTGAAGCACTCTTTTACTGTTTTAATGCGCACCGTTTCTTCGAAATTCTATTCTAAATCCTTAAGCCTAATCATTCCCCACAAATATTTTGAAAAACGTCGACCGTGACGCGGTTTTTTTAGCACGTACTTCAAACGTCCCAGATTTGGGTTTCCGAAGTAGGGTTCGATTTGAAGCACTCTTTTACTATTTTGATGCACTCCGTTTGTTGGAAATTCTATTCTTCTTCATCAAGCCTAATCATTCCCCACAAAAGTTTTGAAAAATGTCGACCGTGACTCGGTTTTTTTAGCACGTACTTCAAACGTCTCTGATTAGGGTTTTCGAAATAGGGTTCGATTTGAAGCACTCTTTTACTGTTTTGATGCACTCTGTTTCTTCAAAATTCTATTCTAAATCATCAAGCCTAATCATTCCCCACAAATCTTTTTAAAAACGTTGACCGTGACTCGGTTTTTTTAGCACGTACTTCAAACGTCCCAGATTTGGGTTTTCCAATTAGGGTTTGATTTGAAGGACTCTTTTATTGTTTTGATGCACTCCGTTTGTTCGAAATTGTATTCTTCATCATCAATCCTAATCATTCCCCACAAATGTTTTGAAAAACGTCGACCGTGACGCGGTTTTTTTAGCACGTACTTCAAACGTCCCAGATTTGGGTTTCCGAAGTAGGTTTCGATTTGAAGCACTCTTTTACTATTTTGATGCACTCCGTTTGTTGGAAATTCTATTCTTCTTCATCAAGCCAAATCATTCCCCACAAACGTTTTTAAAAATGTCGACCGTTACTCGGTTTTTTAGCACGTATTTCAAACGTCCCAGATTTGGGTTTTCGAACTAGGTTTCGATTTGAAGGACTCTTTTACTGTTTTGATGCTCTCCGTTTCTTCGAAATTCTATTCTAAATCATCAAGCCTAATCATTCCCCACAAAACTTTTTAAAAACGTTGACCGTGACTCGGGTTTTTAAGCCTGTACTTCAAACGTCCCAGATTTGGGTTTCCGAAGTAGGGTTCGATTTGAAGCACTCTTTTACTGTTTTGATGCACTCCGTTTGTTGGAAGTTTTATTCTACATCATCAAGCCAAATCATTCCCCACAAAAGTTTTTAAAAATGTCGACCGTTACTCGGTTTTTTTAGCACGTACTTCAAACGTCCCTGATTAGGTTTTTCGAATTAGGGTTTGATTTGAAGAACTCTTTTAGTGTTTTGTTGCACTCCGTTTCTTTGAAATTCTATTCTAAATCATCAAGCCTAATCATTCCCTACAAAAGTTTTGAAACACGATGACCGTGACTCGGTTTTTTTAACACGTACTTCAAACGTCCCTGATTAGGGTTATCGAATTAGGGTTCGAGTTGAAGGACTCTTTTAGTGTTTTGATGCACTCCGTTTGTTCAAAATTTTATTCTACATCATCAAGCCTAATCATTCCCCACAAATGTTTTGAAACACGTCGACCGTGACTCAGTTTTTTAGCACGTACTTCAAACGTCCCAGATTTGGGTTTCCGAAGTAGGGTTCGATTTGAAGCACTCTTTTACTGTTTTGATGCACTCCGTTTGTTGGAAGTTTTATTCTACATCATCAAGCCAAATCATTCCCCACAAAAGTTTTTAAAAATGTCGACCGTTACTCGGTTTTTTTAGCACGTACTTCAAACGTCCCTGATTAGGGTTTTCGAAATAGGGTTCGATTTGGAGCACTCTTTTAATGTTTTATGCAATCCGTTTCTTTGAAATTCTATTATAAATCATCAAGCCTAATCATTCCCCGCAAAAGTGTTAAAAAACGTCGAACATGACTCGGGTTTTTTAGCACGTACTTCAAACGTCCCAGATTTGGGTTTACGAAGTAGGGTTCTATTTGAAGAACTCTTTTACTGTTTTAATGCAATCCGTTTCTTCGAAATTTTATTCTAAATCATCAAGCCTAATCATTCCCCACAAAACTTTTTAAAAATGTCGATCGTGACTCGGTTTTTTAAGCACGTACTTCAAACGTCCTAGATTTGGGTTTCCGAAGTAGGGTTCGATTTGAAGCACTCTTTTATTGTTTTGATGCACTCCGTTTGAGATTTGGGTTTCCGAAGTAGGGTTCGATTTGAAGCACTCTTTTATTGTTTTGATGCACTCCGTTTGTTGGAAATTCTATTCTTCATCATCAAGCCTAATCATTCCCCACAAAAGTTTTTAAAAATGTCGACCGTGACTCGGTTTTTTTAGCACGTACTTCAAACGTCCCTGATTAGGGTTTCCAAAATAGGGTTCGATTTGAAGCACTCTTTTAATGTTTTATGCAATCCGTTTCTTTGAAATTCTATTATAAATCATCAAGCCTAATCATTCCCCGCAAAAGTTTTTATGCAATCCGTTTCTTTGAAATTCTATTATAAATCATCAAGCCTAATCATTCCCCGCAAAAGTTTTAAAAAACGTCGAACATGACTCGGGTTTTTTAGCACGTACTTTAAACGTCCCAGATTTTGGTTTCCAAAGTAGGGTTCTATTTGAAGAACTCTTTTACTATTCGTACTTTAAACGTCCCAGATTTTGGTTTCCAAAGTAGGGTTCTATTTGAAGAACTCTTTTACTATTTTGATGCACTCCGTTTCTTCGAAATTCTATTCTAAATCATCAAGCCTAATCACTCCCCTTTAAACTTTTTAAAAACGTCGACCGTGACTCGATTTTTTTAGCACGTACTTCAAACGTCCAAGATTTGGGTTTTTGAAGTAAGGTTCAATTTGAAGCACTCTTTTACTGTTTTAATGCGCACCGTTTCTTCGAAATTCAATTCTAAATCCTCAAGCCTAATCATTCCCCACAAATATTTTGAAAAACGTCGACCGTGACGCGGTTTTTTTAGCACGTACTTCAAACGTCCCAGATTTGGGTTTCCGAAGTAGGTTTTGATTTGAAGCACTCTTTTACTGTTTTGATGCACTCCGTTTTTTGGAAGTTTTATTCTACATCATCAAGCCAAATCATTCCCCACAAAAGTTTTTAAAAATGTCGACCGTTACTCGGTTTTTTTAGCACGTACTTCAAACGTCCCTGATTAGGGTTTTCAAAATAGGGTTCGATTTGGAGCACTCTTTTAATGTTTTATGCAATCCGTTTCTTTGAAATTCTATCATAAATCATCAAGCCTAATCATACCCCGCAAAAGTTTTAAAAAACGTCGAACATGACTCGGGTTTTTTAGCACGTACTTTAAACGTCCCACCCCGCAAAAGTTTTAAAAAACGTCGAACATGACTCGGGTTTTTTAGCACGTACTTTAAACGTCCCAGATTTGGGTTTCCAAAGTAGGGTTCAATTTGAAGAACTCTTTTACTATTTTGATGCACTCCGTTTCTTCGAAATTCTATTCTAAATCATCAAGATTTGAAGAACTCTTTTACTATTTTGATGCACTCCGTTTCTTCGAAATTCTATTCTAAATCATCAAGCCTAATCACTCCCCTTCAAACTTTTTAAAAACGTCGAACGTGACTCGATTTTTTTAGCACGTACTTCAAACGTCCAAGATTTGGGTTTTTGAAGTAAGGTTCAATTTGAAGCACTCTTTTACTGTTTTAATGCGCACCGTTTCTTCGAAATTCTATTCTAAATCCTCAAGCCTAATCATTCCCCACAAATATTTTGAAAAACGTCGACCGTGACGCGGTTTTTTTAGCACGTACTTCAAACGTCCCAGATTTGGGTTTCCGAAGTAGGTTTCGATTTGAAGCACTCTTTTACTGTTTTGATGCACTCCGTTTGTTGGAAGTTTTATTCTACATCATCAAGCCAAATCATTCCCCACAAAACTTTTTAAAAACGTCGACCGTAACTCGATTTTTTTAGCACGTACTTCAAACGTCCCGGATTTGGGTTTTCGAATTGGGGTTCTAATTGAAGGACTCTTTTATTGTTTTGATTCACTCCGTTTGTTCGAAATTGTATTCTACATCATCAAGCCTAATCATTCCCCACAAATGTTTTGAAAAACGTCGACCGTGACTCGACTTTTTTAGCTCGTACTTCAAACGTCTTAGCTTTGGGTTTTCGAAGTAGGGTTCGATTTGAAGGACTCTTTCATTGTTTTGATGCACTTCGTTTGTTTGAAATTGTATTCTACATCATCAAGCCTAATCATTCCCCACAAATGTTTTGAAAAACGTCGATCGTGACTCGGTTTTTTAGCACATACTTCAAACGTCCCAGATTTGGGTTTCCGAAGTAGGTTTCGATTTGAAGGACTCTTTTACTGTTTTGATGCTCTCCGTTTCTTCGAAATTCTATTCTAAATCATCAAGCCTAATCATTCCCCACAAAACTTTTTAAAAACGTCGACCGTGACTCGGTTTTTTTAGCACGTACTTCAAACGTCCGAGATTTGGGTTTTCAAATTAGGGTTTGATTTGAAGGACTCTTTTATTGTTTTGATGCACTCCGTTTGTTCGAAATTGTAATCTACATCATCAAGCCTAATCATTCCCAAGAAATGTTTTGAGAAACGTCGACCGTGACTCGGTTTTTTAGCACATTCTTCAAACGTCCCAGATTTGGGTTTACGAAGTAGGTTTCGATTTGAAGGACTCTTTTACTATTTTGATGCTCTCTGTTTCTTCGAAATTCTATTCTAAATCATCAAGCCTAATCATTCCCCACAAAACTTTTTAAGAACGTCGACCGTTACTCGGTTTTTTTAGCACATACTACAAACGTCCCAGATTTGGGTTTTCGAAGTAGGGTTCTAATTGAAGGACTCTTTTATTGTTTTGATTCACTCCGTTTGTTCAAAATTGTATTCTACATCATCAAGCCTAATCATTCCCCACAAATGTTTTGAAAAACGTCGACCGTGACTCCTTTTTTAGCTCGTACTTCAAACGTCTTAGCTTTGGGTTTTCGAAGTAGGGTTCAATTTGAAGGACTCTTTCATTTTTTTGATGCACTTCGTTTGTTTGAAATTGTATTCTACATCATCAAGCCTAATCATTCCCCACAAATTTTTTGAAAAACGTCGACCGTGACTCGGTTTTTTAGCACGTACTTCAAACGTCCCAGATTTGGGTTTCAGAAGTAGGATTCGATTTGAAGGACTGTTTTACTGTTTTGATGCTCTTCGTTTCTTCGAAATTCTGTTCTAAATCATCAAGCATAATCATTCCCCACAAAAGTTTTTAAAAACGTCGACCGTGACTCAGTTTTTTAAGCACGTACTTCAAACGTATCAGATTTGAGTTTCTGAAGTAGGGTTCGATTTGAAGCACTCTTTTACTGTTTTGATGCCCTCTGTTTGTTGGAAATTCTATTCTTCATCATCAAGCCTAATCATTCCCCACAAAACTTTTTAAAAACGTCGACCGTGACTCGGTTTTTTTAGCACGTACTTCAAACGTCCCTGATTAGGGTTTTCGAATTAGGGTTCGATTTAAAGGACTCTTTTATTGTTTTCATTCACTCCGTTTGTTCGAAATTGTATTCTACATCATCAAGCCTAATCATTCCCCACAAATGTTTTGAAAAATGTCGACCGTGACTCGACTTTTTTAACTCGTACTTCAAACGTCTTAGCTTTGGGTTTTCGAAGTAGGGTTCGATTTGAAGGACTCTTTTATTGTTTTGATGTACTTCGTTTGTTTGAAATTGTATTCTACATCATCAAGCCTAATCATTCCCCACAAATGTTTTGAAAAACGTCGACCGTGACTCGGTTTTTTAGCACGTACTTCAAACGTCCCAGATTTGGGTTTCCGAAGTAGGTTTCGATTTGAAGGACTCTTTTACTGTTTTGATGCTCTCCGTTTCTTCGAAATTCTATTCTAAATCATCAAGCCTAATCATTCCCCACAAAACTTTTTAAAAACGTCGACCGTGACTCGGTTTTTTTAGCACGTACTTCAAACGTCTGAGATTTGGGTTTTCAAATTAGGGTTTGATTTGAAGGACTCTTTTAGTGTTTTGATGCACTCCGTTTGTTCAAAATTGTATTCTACATCATCACGCCTAATCATTCCCCACAAAAGTTTTTAAAAATGTCGACCGTGACTCTGTTTTTTTGCACGTACTTCAAACGTCCGAGATTTGGGTTTTCAAATTAGGGTTTCATTTGAAGGACTCTTTTATTGTTTTGATGCACTCCGTTTGTTCGAAATTGTA
>NW_019272457.1:3931-7721 GCF_002738345.1 Cucurbita maxima | reverse complement strand
CCACAAAACTTTTTAAAAACGTCGACCGTGACTCGGTTTTTTTAGCACGTACTTCAAACGTCCGAGATTTGGGTTTTCAAATTAGGGTTTGATTTGACGGACTCTTTTATTGTTTTGATGCACTCCATTTGTTCAAAATTGTATTCTACATCATCAATCCTAATCATTCCCCACAAATGTTTTGAAACACGTCGACCATGAAGCGATTTTTTTAGCACGTACTTCAAACGTCCCAGATTTGGCTTTTCAAATTAGGGGTTGATTTGAAGGACTCTTTTAGTGTTTTGATGCACTCCGTTTGTTCGAAACTGTATTCTACATCATCACGCCTAATCATTCCCCACAAATGTTTTGAAACACGTCGACCGTGACCCGGTTTTTTAACACGTACTTCAAACGTCCCAGATTTTGGTTTCTTAAGTAGGGTTCCATTTGAAGCACTCTTTTACTGTTTTGATGCACACCGTTTCTTCGAAATTCTATTCTAAATCATCAAGCCTAATCATTCCCCACTAAACTTTTTAAAAACGTTGACCGTGACTCGGTTTTTTTTAGCACGTACTTCTAACGTCCCAGATTTGGGTTTTCGAATTAGGGTTCGATTTGAAGGACTCTTTTATTGTTTTGATGCACTCCGTTTGTTCGAAATTGTATTCTACATCATCAAGCCTAATCATTCCCCACAAATGTTTTGAAACACGTCGACCGTGACTCGGTTTTTTAGCACGTACTTCAAACGTCTAAGATTGGGGTTTCCGAAGTAGGGTTCAATTTGAAGCACTCTTTTACTGTTTTGATGCACACCGTTTCTTCGAAATTCTATTCTAAATCATCAATCCTAATCATTCCCCACAAAACTTTTTAAAATCGTCGACCGTGACTCTGTTTTTTTAGCACGTACTTCAAACGTCCCAGATTTGGGTTTTCAAATTAAGGTTTGATTTGACGAACTCTTTTATTGTTTTGATGCACACCATTTGTTTGAAATTGTATTCTACATCATCAATCCTAATCATTCCCCACAAAACTTTTTAAAATCGTCGACCGTGACTCTGTTTTTTTAGCACGTACTTCAAACGTCCCAGATTTGGGTTTTCAAATTAAGGTTTGATTTGACGAACTCTTTTATTGTTTTGATGCACACCATTTGTTTGAAATTGTATCAAATTAAGGTTTGATTTGACGAACTCTTTTATTGTTTTGATGCACACCATTTGTTTGAAATTGTATTCTACATCATCAATCCTAATCATTCCCCACAAATGTTTTGAAAAACGTCGACCGTGAAGCGATTTTTTAGCACGTACTTCAAACGTCCCAGATTTGGGTTTTCAAATTAGGGTTTGATTTGAAGGACTCTTTTAGTGTTTTGATGCACTCCGTTTGTTCGAAACTGTATTCTACATCATCACGCCTAATCATTCCCCACAAATGTTTTGAAACACGTCGACCGTGACTCGGTTTTTTAGCACGTACTTCAAACGTCCCAGAATTGGGTTTCTCAAGTAGAGTTCAATTTGAAGCACTCTTTTACTGTTTTGATGCACACCGTTTCTTCGAAAATCTATTCTAAATCATCAAGCCTAATCATTCCCCACCAAACTTTTGAAAAACGTCGACCATGAAGCGATTTTTTTAGCACGTACTTCTAACGTCCCAGATTTGGGTTTTTGAATTAGGGTTCGATTTGAAGCACTCTTTTACTGTTTTGATGCACACCGTTTCTTCGAAAATCTATTCTAAATCATCAAGCCTAATCATTCCCCACCAAACTTTTGAAAAACGTCGACCATGAAGCGATTTTTTTAGCACGTACTTCTAACGTCCCAGATTTGGGTTTTTGAATTAGGGTTCGATTTGAAGGACTCTTTTATTGTTTTGATGCACTCCGTTTGTTCGAAATTGTATTCTACATCATCAAGCCTAATCATTCCCCACAAATGTTTTGAAACACGTCGACCGTGACTCGGTTTTTTAGCACGTACTTCAAACGTCCCAGATTTGGGTTTCCGAAGTAGGTTTCGATTTGAAGGACTCTTTTACTGTTTTGATGCACTCCGTTTGTTGGAAATTCTGTTCTAAATCATCAACCGTAAACATTCCTCACAAAACTTTAGAAAAACGTCGACCGTGACTCGGTTTTTTTAGCACGTACTTCAAACGTCCCAGATTTGGGTTTCCGAAGTACGGTTCGATTTGAAGCACTCTTTTACTGTTTTGATGCACTCCGTTTGTTCGAAATTGTATTCTACATCATCAAGCCTAATCATTCCCCACAAAAGTTTTGAAAAACGTCGACCGTGACTCAGTTTTTTTTAAACGTACTTCAAACGTCCCAGATTTGGGTTTTCGAAGTAGGGTTCGATTTGAAGAACTCCTTTACTGTTTTGATGCACTCCGTTTCTTCGAAAATCTATTCTAAATCATCAAGCCTAATCATTCCCCACAAAACTTTTTAAAAATGTCGATCGTGACTCGGTTTTTTTAGCACGTACTTCAAACGTCCCAGATTTGGGTTTCCGAAGTAGGGTTCGATTTGAAGGACTCTTTTACTGTTTTGATGCACTCCGTTTGTTGGAAATTCTGTTCTAAATCATCAACCGTAAACATTCCTCACAAAACTTTAGAAAAACGTCGACCGTGACTCGGTTTTTTTAGCACGTACTTCAAACGTCCCAGATTTGGGTTTCCGAAGTACGGTTCGATTTGAAGCACTCTTTTACTGTTTTGATGCACTCCGTTTGTTCGAAATTGTATTCTACATCATCAAGCCTAATCATTCCCCACAAAAGTTTTGAAAAACGTCGACCGTGACTCAGTTTTTTTAAAACGTACTTCAAACGTCCCAGATTTGGGTTTTCGAAGTAGGGTTCGATTTGAAGAACTCCTTTACTGTTTTGATGCACTCCGTTTCTTCGAAAATCTATTCTAAATCATCAAGCCTAATCATTCCCCACAAAACTTTTTAAAAATGTCGATCGTGACTCGGTTTTTTTAGCACGTACTTCAAACGTCCCAGATTTGGGTTTCCGAAGTAGGGTTCGATTTGAAGGACTCTTTTACTGTTTTGATGCACTCCGTTTGTTGGAAATTCTGTTCTAAATCATCAACCGTAAACATTCCTCACAAAACTTTAGAAAAACGTCGACCGTGACTCGGTTTTTTTAGCACGTACTTCAAACGTCCCAGATTTGGGTTTCCGAAGTACGGTTCGATTTGAAGCACTCTTTTACTGTTTTGATGCACTCCGTTTGTTCGAAATTGTATTCTACATCATCAAGCCTAATCATTCCCCACAAAAGTTTTGAAAAACGTCGACCGTGACTCAGTTTTTTTAAAACGTACTTCAAACGTCCCAGATTTGGGTTTTCGAAGTAGGGTTCGATTTGAAGAACTCCTTTACTGTTTTGATGCACTCCGTTTCTTCGAAAATCTATTCTAAATCATCAAGCCTAATCATTCCCCACAAAACTTTTTAAAAATGTCGATCGTGACTCGGTTTTTTTAGCACGTACTTCAAACGTCCCAGATTTGGGTTTCCGAAGTAGGGTTCGATTTGAAGGACTCTTTTACTGTTTTGATGCACTCCGTTTGTTGGAAATTCTGTTCTAAATCATCAACCGTAAACATTCCTCACAAAACTTTAGAAAAACGTCGACCGTGACTCGGTTTTTTAGCACGTACTTCAAACGTCCCAGATTTGGGTTTCCGAAGTACGGTTCAATTTGAAGCACTCTTTTACTGTTTTGATGCACACCGTTTCTTCGAAATTCTATTCTAAATCATCAAG
>NW_019272457.1:0-3264 GCF_002738345.1 Cucurbita maxima | reverse complement strand
GAAATTCTATTCTAAATCATCAAGCCTAATCATTCCCCACAAAACTTTTTAAAAACGTCGACCGTGACTCGGTTTTTTAGCACGTACTTCAAACGCCCCAGATTTGGGTTTTTGAATTAGGGTTTGATGTGAAGGACTCTTTTATTGTTTAGATGCACTCCGTTTGTTTGAAATTGTATTCTACATCATCAAGCCTAATCATTCCCCACAAATGTTTTGAAAAACGAAGACCGTGACTCGGTTTTTTAGCACGTACTTCAAACGTCTCAGATTTGGGTTTCCGAAGTAGGTTTCGATTTGAAGAACTCTTTTACTATTTTGATGCTCTCCGTTTCTTTGAAATTCTATTCTAAATCATCAAGCGTAATCATTCCCCATAAAACTTTTTAAAAACGTCGACCGTTACTCGATTTTTTAAGCACGTACTTCAAACGTCCCAGATTTAGGTTTCCGAAGTAGGGTTCGATTTGAAGCACTCTTTTACTATTTTGATGCACTTCGTTTGTTTGAAATTCTATTCTTCATCATCAAGCCTAATCATTCCCCACAAAAGTTTTTAAAAATGTCGACCGTGACACGATTTTTTTAGCACGTACTTCAAACGTCCCTAATTAGAGTTTTCGAAATAGGGTTCGATTTGAAGCACTCGTTTAATATTTTATGCAATCAATTTCTTTCAAATTCTATTCTAAATCATCAAGCCTAACCATTCCCCACAAAACTTTTAAAAAGTGTCGAACATGACTCGGGTTTTTTAGCACGTACTTCAAACGTCCCAGATTTGGGTTTACGAAGTAGGGTTCATTTTGAAGAACTCTTTTACTGTTTTGATGCAGTCTGTTTCTTTGAAATTCTATTCTAAATCATCAAGCCTAATCATTCCCCACAAAACTTTTTAAAAACGTCGACCGTGACTCAGTTTTTTTAGCACGTACTTCAAATGTCCAAGATTTGGGTTTTCAAATTAGGGTTTGATTTGAAGGACTCTTTTAGTGTTTTGATGCACTCCGTTTGTTCAAAATTGTATTCTACATCATCACGCCTAATCATTCCCCACAAATGTTTTGAAACACGTCGACCGTGACTAGGTTTTTTAGCACGTACTTCAAACGTCCCAGATTTGGGTTTCCGAAGTAGGTTTCGATTTGAAGGACTCTTTTACTGTTTTGATGCTCTCCGTTTCTTCGAAATTCTATTCTAAATCATCAAGCCTAATCATTCCCCACAAAACTTTTTAAAAACGTCGACCGTGACTCGGTTTTTTTAGCACGTACTTCAAACGTCCGAGATTTGGGTTTTCAAATTGGGGTTTGATTTGAAGGACTCTTTTATTGTTTTGATGCACTCCGTTTGTTCGAAATTGTATTCTACATCAACAATCCTAATTATTCCCCACAAATGTTTTGACAAACGTCGACCGTGAAGCAGTTTTTTTAGCACGTACTTCAAACGTCCCAGATTTGGGTTTCCGAAGTAGGTTTCGACCGTGAAGCAGTTTTTTTAGCACGTACTTCAAACGTCCCAGATTTGGGTTTCCGAAGTAGGTTTCGATTTGAAGGACTGTTTTACTGTTTTGATTCTCTCCGTTTCTTCGAAATTCTATTCTAAATCATCAAGCCTAATCATTCCCCACAAAACTTTTTAAAAACGTCGACCGTGACTCGGTTTTTTAGCACGTATCAAGCCTAATCATTCCCCACAAAACTTTTTAAAAACGTCGACCGTGACTCGGTTTTTTAGCACGTACTTCAAACGCCCCAGATTTTGGTTTTTGAATTAGGGTTTGATGTGAAGGACTCTTTTATTATTTAGATGCACTCCGTTTGTTTGAAATTGTATTCTACATCATCAAGCCTAATCATTCCCCACAAATGTTTTGAAAAACGTCGACCGTGACTCGGTTTTTTAGCACGTACTTCAAACGTCCCAGATTTGGGTTTCCGAAGTAGGTTTCGATTTGAAGGACTCTTTTACTGTTTTGATGCTCTCCGTTTCTTCGAAATTCTATTCTAAATCATCAAGCCTAATCATTCCCCACAAAACTTTTTAAAAATGTCGACCGTGACTCGGTTTTTTAAGCACGTATTTCAAACGTCCCAGATTTAGGTTTCCGAAGTAGGGTTCGATTTGAAGCACTCTTTTACTATTTTGATGCACTTCGTTTGTTTGAAATTCTATTCTTCATCATCAAGCCTAATCATTCCCCAAAAAAGTTTTTAAAAATGTCGACCGTGACACGGTTTTTTTAGCACGTACTTCAAACGTCCCTAATTAGGGTTTTCGAAATAGGGTTCGATTTGAAGCACTCGTTTAATATTTTATGCAATCCATTTCTTTCAAATTCTATTCTAAATCATCAAGCCTAACCATTCCCCACAAAACTTTTAAAAAGTGTCGAACATGACTCGGGTTTTTTAGCACGTACTTCAAACGTCCCAGATTTGGGTTTACGAAGTAGGGTTCATTTTGAAGAACTCTTTTACTGTTTTGATGCAGTCTGTTTCATCGAAATTCTATTCTAAATCATCAAGCCTAATCATTCCCCACAAAACTTTTTAAAAACGTCGACCGTGACTCGGTTTTTTTAGCACGTACTTCAAATGTCCCAGATTTGGGTTTTCAAATTAGGGTTTGATTTGAAGGACTCTTTTAGTATTTTGATGCACTCCGTTTGTTCAAAATATTATTCTACATCATCACGCCTAATCATTCCCCACAAATGTTTTGAAACACGTCGACCGTGACTAGGTTTTTTAGCACGTACTTTAAACGTCCCAGATTTGGGTTTCCGAAGTAGGTTTCGATTTGAAGGACTCTTTTACTGTTTTGATGCTCTCCGTTTCTTCGAAATTCTATTCTAAATCATCAAGCCTAATCATTCGCCACAAAACTTTTTAAAAACGTCGACCGTGACTCGGTTTTTTTAGCACGTACTTCAAACGTCCGAGATTTGGGTTTTCAAATTAGGGTTTTATTTGACGGACTCTTTTATTGTTTTGATGCACTCCATTTGTTCAAAATTGTATTCTACATCATCAATATTTGACGGACTCTTTTATTGTTTTGATGCACTCCATTTGTTCAAAATTGTATTCTACATCATCAATCCTAATCATTCCCCACAAATGTTTTGAAAAACGTCGACCATGAAGCGATTTTTTTAGCACGTACTTCAAACGTCCCAGATTTGGCTTTTCAAATTAGGGGTTGATTTGAAGGACTCTTTTAGTGTTTTGATGCACTCCGTTTGTTCGAAACTGTATT
>NW_019272456.1:11457-30080 GCF_002738345.1 Cucurbita maxima | reverse complement strand
TCAAATAAACCCTAACAAGTTCTCTCCTATATTGACAATCAAGGCAACGAAAAGGCCGGTCAGCTCTCTCCCTGCAAGACAAAATTCAGACACATGAAATTTCAAACATATTTGAGAACTCAAGACTCAAAGGTTTCATTTCCAAAGAGAAAACCCAATGAAAACTTAGACATCCCAGTCAAACTGTGGCCAATATAGGGTTTTGACTAAAGACCAACTTAGACTATGAACTCTTTTTTTCCTCTCTCGGTAGGGGCCTAGAAGACGAAACAGTTCAAGCTTTCAAAACTAAAAATAATAATAAGAATGAATTCATTTAACTAACTGAACAAATGAAAATAGCAGTTGTCTGGTAATAAGGAGGTAGCCTAAAAAATATTTAAAGAACTAAAACTTTTTTAGTTTGAGTGTGACATGCAATGGACTCTGAGTCTGTCGACGTTCCGTTGATAAAACATAAGGGTCATTGATTACCATTGGAAACATACTTAACATGCTAGAAAGCAAGGAAAATAGAACATCACACAGAATTTGCAAGAATATATCAGCGATCTAGGAGTAATAATCATTATTAATCATAATAGAAATTACCTAATCACTTGAACTTGTGCCTTTATTATGAGAGTGTCAGAGTCAATAAAACCATCTAATACTTTAGAAAGCTCCATGAACTTTTTCCATCCCCAGTCATGTTCTTTCTTCCAGAACCGATGTAACGTATCTGGACAACATATATATATATTTTTTTTTTTATTTCACTAGTTAAGGTAAGTGGTAACAACAAAAACTTGAAAAGCAATGTAACAGAACTTTTTTTTTATTTCACTAGTTAAGGTAAGTGGTAACAACAAAAACTTGAAAAGCAATGTAACAGAACTAACCAGAATATTTTGATTTCTTTGGGTCCTTATTCACCACTGCTATAGTAAACTGTGCAAAATGGCTCCAACCTGTTTAGCAAAGAAAAGATATTGAAGGTGATTAAACAAATTGAAAATAAGGATAGTGCTTAATAAATACAATTCAAACAGAACAGTACCTGGAAGGAGTTTATCATGATTTGCGACACAAAGAAACAGAGAGAGATGATTGCAGACATCACAGCCCTGAGGATATATTAAAATGTACCTGCAACAAGATTGTACAGCTTATCAAAACTAAAGGATCACAGCCCTGAGGATATATTAAAATGTACCTGCAACAAGATTGTACAGCTTATCAAAACTAAAGGTAGGTGTGTGGGTGACCAATTTCCAAAATGCATGTTCATACAAGAAACATGCATAAATCCATAGGTATTTTGCCACTACTAATGGATCAATCCTCAACCATCGTCATGTGGAGAAAAGTGCATATAGAAACAAAGGCATCAAAAATTTTCTCATTAATATCACACAAAAATAGTTCTCAACTTTCTAGTAGGATATTGACTACCACTACCAAAGTAAGTCAGATTGAACACCACGATGAGAAACTAAGAACGAGAATCAATCAATAATTGAAGATATAACATCCCAGAGTAAAATATAATTTCAGACATCAAAAGGATAAAAAAAAAAAAGTTATCAGGTCAGTAGAAGGATGCGAAGATATTGGCCTGGAATTCCATGTAAAAAATACACGCGACATACAAAAAAGAAAACCACAAACTGTTGAATATTTCAGAAGGGATAGAAAATTCACATACCATTTGTAGCCCCCAACCTCAAATGCATTACTTCTGAGTTCTCGTTTGTTAAGTTGAGAAAATTTTTCTATCTTCCATGTATGTTTTCCATACAATTCAGAAGGTTTTGTTCCTACAAAAAAGATGGGATAGAAATATGAGTAAATGTTTACAGAGTATGAAGATATCTGATATATTAAATCATCCAAGCGGCAACTTTTTTAGCACAATACAAACCAGAACAGCTATCGTGAGAAGGGAGAGAGGGATCAGAGAAAGAGATCAACACCACAACCCAGATATTTGAAATAAGAGACCAAGATACACAAAATAAATATCACAAAAGTTAAAACGAAATGAGCTATCATAAGGTTCTGGCCATGTACATGACTGATATGAAACATCAATTGATGCACCTCACGCAGATTAGATATGTCAGAATTCATTGTCCAAGCTTCTATCATGAGAAATCTAAAGAGCCCATAATATTTCACAACTTTTCCCTGTTCATTGCACTTGTTCCAGCTTACTTAAGAGCTTCTAGGAGAATCTCATTGCTAGACAAAGCACTCCCGCAAATATAAATCACAGAAAAAACAAGTATGGAAGCACAAATAACAAGCATACCAGCTTCTTCTTCTTCTTCATCATCATCGGTGTCCCAGTATGGCGGTGAAGTTGATGGCGTTCCATTTTCCACTTGCTCAGAAGACCTCCATTCAGCCAATGCTTCTCCAGACTGACTGTGATGCCCATTTGCAAAACTCTCCACAGACCTCATCCCTATAGCCTCATCACTAACGGCACCAGCCATCTTCTTCTCAAGAGAAATAACTCTGCTCACAATCTGCTCCTCCAACTAAATGATGCAAAACACCAGGAGACGTCAAAATCAAAACCAGGGGAAAATAACACATAGAGTTAATACAGGTATCAGTCTTTTCAGAACGCCCAAAAATCATTTTCATTCAATCTCGTTAATTTCAAATGAAACCAAACCGACCCCTCTTCTTACAGCTGTTGAAACCCAATATAACCTACCTGGTATCAACAAAAAAAACCATCACTCTTAAAGTCGAAAGATTCAGAAGGTGAGTCAATAATTAAGCTAAACACGAACCCCAGAAGAAAAACAAGCCGACAAGAGCTAGAGAAAAGAAACGGAAAACAAACATGAAAACCTCCAAAATAGGAGAACATCAGAGAAACATAAACCTCGGGAAGAAAGGGAAGTAATCATTGTTATAATAAGCGATGATCGGAGAAAGGCAATCGGGATGAAAAACCCCCAATCCAATTAAAACCCTACAGCAAAAGGGAGAAAAGAATTGGGAGGAAAAGAAAAAGCGAAATGAACGATGTTCGATAGAACATCGGGGAGATCAGGTGAGCATACAAACCTTGGAGGAGTGGCAGAGGTGGGAGAAGAGGCAATGGAAGCTGAGAGTGTCTGAAGGGAGACAGAGAGAGAAAAATGGGGGAAGACAGAGACGGAAAGAGAGAGAACTAGAAAAAAGGAAGAAGGTCGAAGGAGAAGAAAAATAGAGATAGAAAGAGAGAGGTAAGGCGGAACCCAAAAGGAAAATCATAATTTAATTAAATTAAAAAATAAACTCCATTTTGTCTTGGAAAATAATAATTATTATTTTTTAAATAAACAAAAATAAAAATGCCGAGAAAAAACACGAATCTTTGTGTTTTATTATTATTGTTGTTATTTTTTATATTCGTGTTTTAGGAATAGGTTGCCGGTAGGTTTTTTAATTAAGGGAAAATAATGAAAATAAAAAATAAAAAGAATATTATTATTCTAATTTATTTATTTATTTATATTAGGGTCGGTGAAGGGGGCAGACTCCAGAGCAGAGGCTAGGAAATGGGTTCCATCGTGGATCCCTACTGGAAATATAAAGCCATTTTATTTTCTCCACTTACTATTTGGACGACGGTGTTTCTTGCTAGGGTTTTGTCGTTATGGGCCTTACCTTATCTTGTTGGGCTCAATTGGGCTTTCCTTATATTGTTTTCATTTGGGCCTTCACATTACTTCATTATTGATTTTTCATGCCTTTACGTCCGACGAAATTAGTTCATTATTTATTTCGTGTTTTTAGATCACAGATTTTTTCCAAGTCGCTCCATTTATATATATTAAAAAAATAAATTAGTTAATTTTGAGGTTAAATATTAGCTTGGTTTTTAATTTGTAAAAACAGTATTAATATTAAAATTAAACTTTTTAAAATTATATTAGTTAATGAAATATATTGGTTTGATTTTTTTTATTTTATTCGCAATTGTTTTGTACATATTATATTAAAAAATAAAAAACTATAGACTAACTATTTTTTAAAAGAATAATAAATGAGTAAAAATTATTCTCTAGAATTTAATCCCAAACTTATTTTTATCTTCGTATAAATAAATGAAAAATATCGGGTGAATAGATAAAAATAAAGAAACGGGAGAATAAATACAGAAGGAAGGAGGGGAAGAGATAAGACAGATAATAAATCTAAATTAATATTCTCGTCAACTAACTTTTAGTTTTAATTTTTGAATCTTTTGAAATATTCTTAAATGCTCCGAAGACTTATATACAAAATTTTAGGGATAAATAACATCAACTTTAAACTTAGAAGGTCAAAAATGTATATTTCCTAAATGTCTGGGCTATTTATGGCCCATTTAGACGTGATGTTCAAAATGGGCCGAGAGCCCATTTAGTTGGCCCAATAGCGGAGGAGAGAGAAAGTGGAATTGGAGGGAAGCCGAACTTCAAAATGGGAAGCCGCGCCTTTCCCATTTGCATTTTCATTTCCCCAGAATTATCCTTAGAAAAAAAAAAAAAAAAAAAAAAAAGGGATCAAGATCCTCTCAATTCAATTGCTACATTTCGAAATTCGGAGGCATCTCACCATGGAACCCTCTGCAATTAGTCTCATTATAGTTCAAGGCCCTCGCGAGGGCGAAACCCTAGATTTTCGACCTGGATCGACGATTCGAATCGGTCGCCTTGTTCGAGGCAACTCCATTGCCATCAAAGACGCCGGCATCTCCACCAAGCACCTCTCTATTGAATCCAAGTCTATTGCAGGCAAGTGGGTGCTTCGGGACCTCGATT
This sequence comes from Cucurbita maxima, assembly GCF_002738345.1. Classification (NCBI taxonomy): domain Eukaryota; kingdom Viridiplantae; phylum Streptophyta; class Magnoliopsida; order Cucurbitales; family Cucurbitaceae; genus Cucurbita; species Cucurbita maxima. The sequence goes on along the minus strand of NW_019272456.1, from coordinate 25,290 downwards.
CTTCTAATGGAACCTTTGTTAACGACACCAAGCTTCCTCCACAATACGCCTTCGTTCTAAACGATGGCGACACCATTAAATTCGGTGAGTTGACTTCCATTTTAGTTAGATTAAACAGTAATGAAGAGTGTCAGTCGAGGCGAAATCCAAGGCGGAAGGCTGCTGAGAAGTGTAATGGTTCGGATATGGTGGGATCAGTTGCTGAAATTGGGAGTCGAAGAGGAAAGGTCGTGGAAGAGATCAGCGTACTTATGGGAGCTAATGACGCGACGTTGGAGAGTGGAAGATGTCCAAGGGGGAGAAAAGGCAGGGGTGTGAAAGGTGATATTACTAGCCAAGTACCGGACTGCAAGAAAATTGAGAGCAATTTAGATGTGGGAAGAGCGCCAGAAAATGTGAGCGACATTGGAAACGAATCCAGCCAGAAGATTATTACTAGAAGTACCCGTGGAACGAAAAACATTGTGTCTGTGGCCACAGATTCAGTTCTTGAGAGTGTTCCCGAGAATTCATGTGTGGGTGCTGAAGTAAAGGCTGTGGCAAAAAAGACGAGAGCAGGAACTAGAGGAAGAAAGAAATTGCAAAAGGAGCCACCGGATGAAAGCGAAACATGCAGTGGGTCTAGCCCTCATGAGGTTTGTGATCGAGATGAAAGCGAAAATGTACGTATTATTTCAGTAAATTGCGAAGAGGTTGATGACCGGAGAGCTTCTCACGATGAGGACTTTCTTTGTAAGGCTGAGAAGGCGCCAGATTTGAAGAAGATGACACTTGGGGAGTGGTTTGATTATTTGGAGACCCATTTGCCTAAACAAATCATTGATGCAACTGAAGAGATAATTTCTGGTATGAGAATTAAATCTGCACAAGTACGGGAGTATGTTGCACAGCAAAAGTCTGAGAATTGCCGGGGAGGTTAGTGCAAGGAAAAACACTGATGTACGAGGTAACCCTTTTGCTTTCTCATTTGATTTAACATTTTGTACAGATCCTTTTTGTTAAAGACACCTTCTTGATCCTTTAATATATCATTTATGATGTCCCGCGTGAAATTTCACTGTTTATGTGTCAATCAATTTAGATGGCGACTTTCTCTGGCTTAGACATATAGCTTTAGTTGGATTTGGAACTGTATCTGGGGTGATTATTTTTGAAAACTGATGAAAGTTTTCCTTCACTGAAGCTAGGAAACGACATGTTGATTTAATGGCTTTGAAACTCTCCATGTAGCCATAACAAGCATTGTAATTTATGAGAAACTATCATAGAAATTTGAGCTTGTGTATTAGATGTTTGTTAATTAATATGAAAATACTTTTTTGAGTGTCTGATTTCTCCCCGTGAAAGATAATGTGGTTCCTCTGTCCATGTACACCACATTATGATGAATGATTGTTGTATATCCTCTTCCTTTGCGTGATCTGAGATCCAATCCCAATAGTCATATGTCCTCAAACCATCCCTACGAACATATTGAATAAGTAGGTGGGTTTTGGTTGTTACAAATGGTAACAGAGTTAGACACCGGGTGGTGGGCCAGTGAAGACTGTGGGTCTTGAACAGGGTAGATTGTGAGATTGCACATCAATTAGAGAGGGGAATGAGTGACAGCGAGGACATGGGGCCCCGAAGGGATAAGAATTGTTTTCTTTTTGTTCCTGCAAAACACAAATGATAGGCTCCCTTGACAAAGAACATTCCTACACGCCATATGATCTCATCATCACTTCGAATACTCCTCAAAGGGATGTTTATTATAGTCTCCGGACAAATCACTGTCAGTTAGCGCATATAGTCCATTGCCTAATGTTTAAACTCCAAAGAGCCCAAATCATTTCACATCTTTCCTCCCTACCCTTTTGCATTTGTCCCAACTTGCTTAAGAGCTCTAGGAGAATGTCATTGCTGGGAAAAACACCCTCACAAACATAAGGCACAGAAATATCAGTACGGAAGTGTGGATTATAAACATACTGGCGTTGTCATTGCGTCAGTGAGTGTCTTGAGTATGACCCTGCTGTTGATGGTTGTTCAAAAGGTATCCATTTAGCCCAAGCTTCTAAATCTCATTTGCAATACCTTCCACAATAGTATGATATTATCTACTTTATGCATAAACTTTCACGTGACTTTTCTTTTTGTTTGAGAATTTGCAATGATTTTGGGCCAAACGGTAGATCATAGTATTAGGTTAATTTGGTGTATTTAGTCATTAAGTAATATTTTCTTAATTCGTTCTTTAACTAAGCCTCAAAATTGTAATTTAATAATTATATTTTTATTCTTTAAATTATACTTATTTTCTCACAAACACCTTACAATGACTTTTTTCATATTTACAAACTGTGAATCATACGAGTTTAACAATGTTGAACACGACAGAGATTTGTTCGAATTAAGCCCAATGGATTGTGTTTATTTTGGGCCATAATAATTTTGAAGCCCAATGGGCCATATAAAAATAATAATAAGGACGTTGTAAGGTAGAGATATTTTATAATTATTATTAATAAATGATGGCAAAGTTGGAAAGAATGACGTCAAAATCCTGTTGTAAACTGGTCCCACTGTGAGGGCCCCACACCTCTATCTAAAAACATTCATGCAACCTACCTTACCTAGCTTCTCTTTATTACATTCAATTCCACACCCTTCCAATTTCTTTTCTATTATTTATTAATTTAAATAATCACTAGAATCTAACTTCGTGTTAATTTGTACGAGAATAATGTTATTTATAATAAGTTAATAAGTCAAATCGATTTATAACTCAATTGACATAGAGTTATATAGTTTCGATCCAGAGACGAGGACATCAATTTGAACCAATAAGTTGTTTGACGTATATCAATTATTAATCATGACTTTGACAACATATGACTAAGAACTCGAACCAAAACATCAAATCCCAACGAAAAACACCCATAAATGCATCAACTCAAATGAATTCAATTCAATTAAACGAACTCGAACCCAATGAAAAAGTTTGATGAACATTGGGCGTTTGTATGGTAGGGAAAAATGAAGAAGAGGCATGGTCCTTAATTGCGAGTATAATAATCACATGTAAAAGATGAATGAGAGAAACAAGGGTTGCTCTTTGGAAGTGGTATCTCTCGTGACCTTACTGCACCCAGCAGCTCTTCGCCCCAAAATTGGCCCACGTTCCCTTACCTTTTTAATGATCTCTCCCACACATTTACTCGCTCGATATCGATATCGAGTTATTTTTACAGTTTCTCTCTCTCTCTCTCTCTCGTAAACTCGATGTGGTCGTGAGGTTCGACAAAGTGAATCCCCATATATGGCTGCTTAAGAAACATCCATAAATGCCAGAATGGAAAATGGCAGATGTTTTGTGTTTGTCTTTGTATGAGCCTTTACTTTTTAGTCTCTGTATAAAGCCTCCACTTTCCACCACCTTCTCCCCACAAATTTTCCCCTCTAAATTTTTGTTTTTGCGCTGTGGGGTCTGCATGGATTTTGGCAAGCAGGGGAGATGGGACAGTTGGAGCGACGAATATGAGCACCAAAAGGACGAGGAGTTGGATAATGATAGCACAAAACGGCCTTATGAGTGCACATTTTGTAAGCGTGGGTTCACCAACGCACAAGCTCTTGGTGGCCATATGAACATCCACCGCAAAGACAGAGCCAAAGCCAAACACCGCACCTCTTCCTCCCATTCTAACCACCAAATTTTCCCTCATCTGTCAACCCAACCCACTGCCCCTCTACCACCCTCTTACCGGATGTATTTCGACACGACGGCGGCGGCCATGGCGTCGAACTTCCCGATTCACCAACAGAGATCGGAGAGTGTGAGTGAAGAGCTGCTGCTGGGGGCAAATCTTAGCCTCCAAGTTGATCAAAACAGGGGTGTGTGGAAAAATGAAGAGGTTGATTTGGAGCTGCGATTAGGGCATGAATATCGCTGATTTTTCATGTTTTTGTGTACAGCGACGGATAATAAAGAGTAATTGCTGAAATGTAATTTTGTTATCTTTCTCAGACCTAGCTATTCAAAACAGAATATTCAGCATTATTATTAGTACTAAATTCTGTCCCCTCCCCTGTTCTTTTGCACTTCTCATTTCTCAATGCAACATTTAACTCCCTGTGAAATCATATGAATCTCCAAATGTCGGGCTTCAAATGTGTTCGATTCTTTATGGGTCTTTTTTTCTCAGCTCCAATTAGGTTGGGTTAGGAATCACTACTCTCTACAATCATATTATCCACTTTGAATATAAACTCTTATGACTGTACTTTTGACTTTTTCAAAAACCCGATATATTTCTTACATATAAACTCAATTAGCAATTGGAAAAATTTGTAATTTACAAGCATGTAGTTTAAAAGGTAGAAGTTATTTAATGTTTAGTAAAAATGAGAAAGTTGGAGGGTAAATGAGTAATTTAATTTAAATTAAATTAAAAGGGTTGGACATTTTTGTTACCTCGTATTGATTTCAGAAATTATTTCTCTGAGTTTTTATCTTATTTTAAAAGGAGATTTCCCGCTCAAAATAGATAAAATTTGATAGGAATTTGTATATTCTCATAAATGCCCTCCTTTTTTTTGGTCTGCAACTGCGTGCATAAACCCCACGTATAGAAATTTTATTTTATTTTATCTATTTTTTTTTCTTATCCAATATCACTTGGGACAGTGACACTCACGTGATCCCCATGCAATTAAAGAACACAACTCTGTTCTGTCGTTTACCCTCTCCCCTCTCCCCTCTCCCTTTATTTATTTATTTATTTGGTTAAAATGTCTCCAATGGGCCCTAATGGGCTCTAACAATGATGATATTTGACATCGAAAAGAATGTGGGCCAGTCTGGGCCCATTGATTTACGTTCTCCTCATGGCCCAAACTTCGACCCACCATTTTCGTGGACGGGAAAGCTACTTGGTGGTGGTGGCGGCGGCGGCGGCAGCGGCGGCTATGGCTGCATGATGAAGATGGTCACATTTCAATGCTTTCCCAAATGGACCCTCTTATTTCCAACACATGGGATGTTGCATTTGCATGTGCATTTTTGCAGACACCCACCACTTTTTTCTTTATTCCTCCACCCCCTCTACACATTGGTAGATAGTGAAAGTTGCCCATATTCACTTCTTTCGAAACTCCCTGTGACCGAGTTTACGCTCGGTGTTATAGATTCGTTTGTAAAGATATTTGTGGTCCTCACACTTGTATCTTGACAGAAACACGTTACGAAGAAGATTCATTGTTCGTTAGGATCAACTTTGGACCTTTCATACGCATCTTAAGTGGAGGGTGAAGAAAGTCTACTTCTAAATGTGTTCGAGCCATCAATGAGATGCTATTCTCGATACTTAAAATTCAAAGCTTGTGTCAGGGTCAACAAGTCAATAAATAGTTTCTATGGAGCGTAGGTCTTCTAAAACATAATAGAGCATGTAAAAGTTTCCGGATGGAATAAAAAGAAAAATAATGAAATGCTTTAATAATAATATAAATTGAGTTCGGATTATAATTCAAACCTATTTTTAAAATTATAATGAAAATTAACAATATTTACTATTTGTACGTGACTTATGAATATTTAATATTTATAAATTTTTAATGTGTAATATAATGAGTGTTATAAATAAGTATGGTTTTTTTAAATAATATTAATAATAAAAAGACAACTTGACAACTCAAAAGTAGAGGGTTGGATTGAGTTTTAAATTTTATTACCACAAAACTGAACCGATTCAATTCGGGTTCAAAAAAATTAACCCAACCTACCTGAAATGCTAATCCAACACAACTCAACCCTTATAGTTCGGATTGGTTTGATTCGCGTTATCGGGTTGAATGTACACCAGTACCACAAATATTATTAAGTAATTATATTTCATATTAACGAGTAATTAAATTAGATTATAATGTTGAATAGTAACTTCGTATGATTGTTAATTTATCTAACTGTGAATCACATATTAATAATATCTGTTGGATGATGAAAGTTCCACATCAGTTAATTTAGGGAATGGTCATGGGTTTATAATCTAAGAATACACTCTTCATTGGTATGAGGCCTTTTGGGAAGCCAAAGCAAAGCCATGAGAGCTTATGCTCAAAGTGGACAATATCATACCATTGTGGAGAGTCGTGTTCGTCTAATATGGTATCAGAGTCATGCCCTAAACTTAGCCGTGTCAATAGATTGACAAATCCTTAAATGTCGAACAAAGGACTCCAAAAGGAGTCAAGCCTCCTCGAAGGTACGAAGGCAGTCAAAAATGACTAAGACTCCAAAGGAGTCGAGCCTCAATTAAGGGGAGGCGTGTTTTGTTCGAGGGGAGGTGTTGGATGATGAAAGTCCCACAAGTAGACAATATCATACCATTGTGGAGAGTCGTGTTCGTCTAACAATATCAACTTAGAATATAATTTTTTGTGGGTAAATATTAATTCAATATCTAAGTTTTATTAAATGCTTAATTTTGAGACATAAAGATTATGACTTCAAAGTACAACAAATTTAGTCAAAGAGGCAATTGGATACCAAAGAGTGATGCCATTAAATAATCATTATTTTATGTCTAAATTTTGAATAACAAAGAACGTTAAATTGGGTCGAAATTTTAGACCAAACTCATCCATATTCCCCACCAACTCTCTCCACTAAGGGAATTAATGGGAAGAGTTTCAATTTATTTTTGCATTTCTCACTGCCACGTGTCACTATTCTAAGTATCAAATTGTTAGACGAACACGACTCTTGGTATGATATTGTCCACTTTGAGCATAAGCTCTCGTGGCTTTACTTTGGGCTTCCTAAAAGACCTCAGGAGTTGGTATTCCTCATTTATAAACCTATGATCATTTCCTAAATTAGCCGATGTGGGACTTTCATCATCCCACACAAACCACCTCTTTTAAATCTATTTAATTTACATTCACGAGCCAAAACAAATAATATTTACTAGCGATGGGCTTATACCGTTACAAATGATATCAAAGCCAAACACTGGACGATATCTCAGCCAGGAAATTAGGTCCCAAAGAGATGAATTGTGAGATCCCACATTTCTTATATAAGAGTATGATATGTAATTAGTTATTAAACACATACATTGTCAAATGATTAAAAATCGAGATTTGAATTTCTCGTGCCATATACATATACATATATATATATATATATATATATATATTTTAATTTTAATTTTAAAAAATCTATAAAATTTACAATTAGTGGGGTCTTACAAGCTTGAGTTTATTTATATCCATCCATAAAGCTAATAAATACATAATTACAAAGAGTGCAAAATTTGTATATATATAATTTTAATTTTAACTTTAATTTGATTGAATTAAGTATATAAATATATTATGTAGGTTATTTTAGTCGAATGAATTAAAATAAAATAAAAAACATATATCTACGTGTTTTGATGTAAATAAGTTAAAATGAATATTTTGTTTTTTTAGGATAATTAATTTAAAATTGTAAAAATTTGTTTGTTATAGCTAATTTATAATTAAATATTATTCGTTTTATTTTAATAAATACAAAATAAAATTTTAATTTTCGTTATATTGAATATTGAGATTTTATCTGTTTGTGAAATTTTATTCAGCTATAAACAAAGAAGTTTTAACTTTTAAATTTATACAAATTAAAATTGTTTGTGAAATTTTATTCAGCTATAAACAAAGAAGTTTTAACTTTTAAATTTATACAAATTAAAATTTAATTTATTTTTCTTAATATTTTAATAAATTCAATTGCACGTTAGAAAACTATTCAAACTCAGGAGAACAGAGACTTGCCGAGTAAGAACACGTGGAAAGAGAGAGACGTTATTATTCATTTATGATGCAATTTTTGTTTCTTTTATGAAAAATATAATTTAATATAAATTTTAATCCAACACGCATGCGAGATGCAATTTTTGTTTCTTTTATGAAAAATATAATTTAATATAAATTTTAATCCAACACGCATGCGAGGCAAATAGAGTCATAATCTAACTACTAAGAATTGGATTTAACTGCAATTGTACCCAAGTCGAGTGCTCGTCCTTTGCACAACCAAAGCAATGTTCCCCTCGATAATGACTATACAACAAAGTTAGCGAAGTGCTCGTCCTTTGCACAACCAAAGCAATGTTCCCCTCGATAATGACTATACAACAAAGTTAGCGATGATAATCTCGATATTAAACAGTCATTATTTGTGAGGAAATTAAAGGGCGAGATGATATCGAGCCTTAATCCTAAATTAAACGAAACTGAATTAAAATTACAGAGAAAAGTTCATGAATCTACGATACAATTTATGGAAAGATGATAGACAACATATGGATAAAATGAAAAGAGTTATTATAATTATGAGATGCGTCTATATATACCAGACACATAATGTAGCAATCATATATTAAAGAACTTAATTTAAGAGAAGCATATCTCATCATACATATAATAATTCAATTGGCTAAAAAAAACCAAAAAAAAAAATAAAACTAATATTATGTATATTTACCAAAACAACCCTTTGGAAGAGTTGAAACGAGGGATGGAGGGAAGGAGTAAATGGTAAATTGAGAGAGGTACATTAAATAATATTGTCAGAGGAGGGGGGAATTAAAAATTAAAATAAAAAGGAAAAAAAGAAAAGAAAGGGATTGCGGGAAAGGGATCGGCATCGGCTGCCACTACCCGTTGAAGAAAAAACGCCGGATATAAAGATTTGGATGCTTCCATTTTTAGTATACAAAGAATTGGGTTTGGATCTTCAATTTCACTTCCCTTTACCTCGCGTGACCCATCCCTCATTTATTTTTTATTTTTTATTTTTTATTTTTATTTCTTCAGGTCTTTTGCTCTGTATTTGCATTAAATGCCAGCCAACAAAATACAAAAATACAAAAATATAAAATACAAAATACAAAATCCAACCATTTTCAATTCCTTCCCAAACGCGCGCTTTCCCTCTCAATATAAAATACAAAATACAAAATCCAACCATTTTCAATTCCTTCCCAAACGCGCGCTTTCCCTCTCGCTATGCTCGCCGTGAAACGCGTGGATCACGTGGATAGAATTGTACCACTCCAAAATATCATACTTTTTAATTATACTATCTTATTTGCAATAAATATGAGGTTAATAACTATTCTTCTAGTTCTCGCTACTTTTTAATTATACTATCTTATTTGCAATAAATATGAGGTTAATAACTATTCTTCTAGTTCTCGCCCTCCCGGCATGGGTTGTAACCCCATTTTTTAGTTAGTGGATTCGACCAAACAAATTTTTTATTTTAAAAAAATTTAACCTATTTCCAATTTTTATAATCTGGGTTAGGTTCATTTTACTATTTTATAAGTGATAACATGTTAAATAGTTAAGTTATACTTACATATTGCTACGAAGGTAATTAAGGATTTTCTTAAGCGTGTTATTATATTTTAAAATTTTTGATTTGGGGTTGAATAATTTGAAAGTGGGATTGAACCCGAATGGATTAAGTTTGGAATTCCATTTTAATTTTGGAAATATAAATAAAAAGTAGATAATGAAATAATGAAAGTTATATATGAAAATGGTATTTATAGGCAGAATTATTCAAAACTATATATGTATATAAATAAAGAAAGAAATAAGGAAAGGATCCAGCATATATTCTTTGGATTTGGATTCATTAGCTATTCATGACTTGGACCATTGTAGACTCCAATATTTTAAAGCATTAAACATTACCAACCACTAAAAGTCCTACTTTATTTGCACCTACTTATCCTTATATTTCCTTCTTTCAATTATTCATTTTTATTTTTTTAACAATTTTTTAATAATTAAACATAGTATTTCAATATACATATTATTAGATTTTTAAAAAATGCCAAAAATCACAAGTGGCAGGCAGGGTAAGGTAGTAAAGTGTAGTAAAATGGGAAAGGAAGGAGAAGAAGGTGGAGAACACGCGCGAAGAGTAAGAGTGGTGGTGGGAGTGAAAGAGAGTAGGCCACGTGGCAAATAGGAAGTAGATTAAGGGAAAAATAGGAGAGAGAGAGAGATAAAACAAAAGTATTTTGGGGGAGTGAGAAAGACGTTTATAAGCAGAAGAGCGTCTAAGTTCTCTTCATGTAAGAGCCTGTGGGCTCCACTCCTTCTCTCTCTTTCCTTTTTTTTTAAAAATAAAAATAAATAAATAAATTATTTTTCCTGCTCGTTTCCGAAACAACGGCGCAAGCAGTCTGCGTTCTTCTCCAATGTTCTTCACTTCTCTCTCTACAAAAACGTGTTTACTCTTGTGTTTGAATTTTCAAGGGCAGGGAGAGAGAAAGGGCATCATAGAACCAGTTCGCGAATCACAAAGAGAAGAGTGTAGCCCTCTTTCTTCTCGTTAGTTTTTGATTTTTTCCTCTTCCTTTCTTGTTTGTTTCCCCCCCTCTTTTTTCGAGTATGGATTGTGTAGTTACCTATAAGGATTAGAGCGCACCTCTGTCCACCAAAGAAGATCTGGTTTCGATTCTCTCCGATTTTCTTGCTCTCTTCTTGTTTTTATTCTTCAATCGCCTTCTTACTGCTGAGTTTCGATTCGAATCCTGTTTTTGTTTTTGGTTCTCAATCTTATTCCGGGAGGATTTCTTGTTTTGTTTTGTTTTTTTTTTTCCCTGTTCTTGCTCTGAGGAAGAAGAGGTGTTCTGGGATTGATTGATTGATTTGGGTTTCTGTTTGGTGGGTTTGTGTTTAAATGGGCGAAACGCGGAATGGATTTGATTAATGGATGAGGGACATCGGATTGTGAAGCGTTTGAGGTCTTTGCATATGGTGGAATGCTAAGATCTGGAGCTGGATGTGAATGGAATCTGATGTATTGGCGACTTGTTGGTTTTCCCTCTTCAGGTTTGGTGTTCTTCTTTCTCTATTTTGCGTTCTAATCGATTTTGCTTCTTTGATCCTAGCGGGGTTGGTTTGGTTTAGTTTTCAATTTCTTGATGGTGCTGTTGATTTTTGATCGGCGAAGTTTGAATCGGGTTGATATGCTTTCTCTGTGCTGATGCGTGTGTTCTTGTTATAGTTGAGGCGGCCATTGGGGTTTGAGTGTCTCCAATTTTGGGCTTAAATGGATTGAAGAAACTTGGGTTTTGGATGCAATGTTCAAGGCATTGCCATCTGGGTTTCTGATTTTGTTATTATTGGTATCTGTTTCTGCTACCGACAACGGATTTCCGCGATGTAATTGCGACGATGAGGGTAGTTTATGGAGCATCGAGAGCATTTTGGAGTGTCAGCGTGTGAGTGATTTCTTGATTGCTGTGGCTTACTTCTCCATCCCTATTGAACTTCTTTACTTCGTTAGTTGCTCCAATGTACCCTTTAAATGGGTTCTGTTTCAGTTCATTTCCTTCATTGTTCTATGTGGTTTGACCCATTTGCTCAATGGCTGGACTTATGGCCCTCACTCCTTCCAGTTAATGCTAGCTCTCACTGTCTTCAAAATCCTCACAGCTCTGGTTTCTTGTGCTACTGCTATTACCCTCATCACTCTCATTCCTTTGCTTCTCAAGGTGAAGGTGAGGGAGTTTATGTTGAAGAAGAAGACATGGGATCTTGGCATCGAAGTTGGGATGATAATGAGACAGAACGAAGCTGGCTTACACGTTCGGATGCTTACTCAAGAGATCCGCAAGTCGCTTGATCGACATACCATACTTTACACGACCATGTATGAGCTTTCTCAAACTTTGGGTTTGCATTACTGTGCAGTTTGGATGCCTAATGAGAGCAAGACAGTTATGAATTTGACTCATGAGTTGAAGGATAGGAGCTTCTCAGATGGTTATAATGTCTCTATACCGATTAGTGATTCCGATGTCATTAGAATCAAGGGTAGCGATGGGGTTAACATTCTTGAACCAAATTCAGCTCTTGTTGTTGCTAACTGTGGCGAGTCTGATCAAAGGGGACCTGCAGCAGCGATTAGAATGCCGATGCTACGTGTTTCAAATTTTAAAGGAGGAACTCCTGAGATTGTTCCGACTTACTATGCAATTTTGGTTTTGGTTCTCCCTGGTGGACAGCCTAGATCTTGGAACAACCAGGAACTTGAGATAATTAAGGTTGTTGCGGACCAGGTGGCTGTAGCTCTCTCCCTCTTGGAACAACCAGGAACTTGAGATAATTAAGGTTGTTGCGGACCAGGTGGCTGTAGCTCTCTCCCATGCCGCCCTTCTCGAAGAGTCCCAGCTCATGAGGGAGAAACTGGCCGAACAAAACCGAGCGCTGCAGCAGGCTAAGATGAAGGCTATGATGGCAAGCCAAGCTAGGCAATCCTTTCAGATGGTAATGGCTGCAGCAGGCTAAGATGAAGGCTATGATGGCAAGCCAAGCTAGGCAATCCTTTCAGATGGTAATGAGTGATGGTATGAGGAGACCTATGCACTCCATCTTGGGTTTGCTTTCGATGCTGCAGAATGAGAATGTTAATGACGACCAACGAATTATCCTCGATGCAATGGCGAGGACTGGTAATGTTGTTTCGACATTGATAGATGATGTTATGGACGATTCGATTAAGGATAGTGCAAGATTTCCTTTGGAATTGGAGATGAGATCTTTCAGGTTACATTCTATGATAAAGGAGGCAGGTTGTCTTGCCAAGTGCTTGTGTACTTATAAGGGCTTTGGTTTTGCGTTCGAGGTTCAGAGATCTCTGCCCGATCACGTCATGGGCGACGAGAGAAGGGTTTTTCAGGTGATTTTACATATGGTAGGGAGCCTGTTAAATGACATCAACCAGGGAGGAGGATATGCTTTGTTTCGGGTTGTCGCTGAGAGCGGAAGTCAGGGAAGGAACGACCAAAGATGGGGTAACTGGAGACAAAACTCTTCTGATGGGGATGCATATATCAGATTTGAGATTGGGATAAACAAGAGTAACTCTCAATCCGAGGGCGGCTCTATTCCTAACGTGGTATCTGGGGATTGGAGATACGCTAGCGGGGACGGAGCCGAGGAACGCTTGAGCTTTACCATCTGCAAGAAGCTCGTTAAGGTGAGAGATATGTTTAGGTTCGAGTTCTTTTATATGGATATCTCATATTTACCAACTTTTCCTATTCCAATTAGAAGTTTTGTGCAAGTTTTGGTTCAAGTTCTTATATTTCCTTGGTTGTTGATGGTCTTATCACTGGCAGTTGATGCAAGGGAATATATGGGTAATCCCAAATCCTCAAGGCTTTACACGAAGCATGGCACTCGTTCTTCGTTTTCAACTCCGACCCTCGATAGCAGTGGCCATACCAGAGTCTGGAGAATCATATGAACATCCACACTCCAACTCCATCTTCAGAGGCTTGCAAGTTCTTTTAGCTGATGCTGACGACATGAACAGAGCTGTGACACGAAAACTGCTCGAGAAGTTGGGCTGCAACGTGACTGCTGTTTCTTCTGGATATGAATGTCTAACAGCCATGGCAACTGCCAGTGCCTCAATCCAAGTGGTCCTCTTGGATCTTTACATGCCAGAAATAGATGGTTTCGAAGTTACGTCGAGGATCCGAAAGTTTCGAAGCCAGAATTACAAACCAGTGATCATTGCATTAACTGCAAGCGCAGGTGAAGACTTGTGGGAAAAATGTGTTCAGACTGGCATGAACGGTCTCATTCGAAAGCCAGTTCAGTTGCAAGGAATCACCACCGAGCTTCGCCGTGCTCTGCTGCAAACGAACAAGGTCATTTGAGATGGAAAAATGGCTTCCGCCCAGAGAGAACGACACGAAGAACTCGAAAAAATATTCCAGAATTTGACAGTGAAAATGGTATACTGTAGTTGTTGCCCCAACCCCCCCC
>NW_019272456.1:0-5781 GCF_002738345.1 Cucurbita maxima | reverse complement strand
AATCCGTTTTTTTTTTTTTTTTTGGTCTCATCAATCCTAATAATCAGTATAACCTTCTTGTTCTCATAATTTAAGATTTCAATACGGCGGTCGGACATAAGCATACCCGTCGTGGCCGAGCTGAACGCCGTTGGGCATCATGTCGGGCAGTAAATTATACAACGGCAAAGTGGGATCCGGCATCCCAGTTGGCATCTGCCCACCGCCTCTAATTTCCTGTGGTGGGCTTGTAGCGCCGCCGTGTGAGGCGGATCCACTGCCAATTTCATGATCCTCTGGATCTTCAAGAGGCAACCTTTCATAAGTGGCATTAGAAAAAGTAGCAGCAATTACCATAATAGGACCGGCCGCCACAAGCGACCCAACAACGCTCCCGCCGACGACCTGCCCCTGACCGCCCGACAAGTAAACGGTCAGCCCGGTGGATCCGGGTGGGGCTGGACCGGGTAAAAACGCGCCGGTTAAAGAGAGAATCTCAAACCTTCCTTGGAGTGGCATTACCGAACCGGGAGATGTAGGCTGACGTAAAGTGACGTTAGCGACCAAGCCGGTTGCACTGAGAACGCAGACGCCACGCTGGCGCTTCCGAGCGAATTGGGCGATGGAATTCGCCACGTCAGATCCGGCAGCCACCTCTAGAACGTAGCTCCGAAGGGCGTTGGGACTGTCACGTGTGACAAAGATGGGGGGTTTTGGTTTGTTTTTAGATCCAGGTGGACGCCCTCTTGGTCTCCGGTTTCCGGTTTCCACAGCACCTTCTTTCGGTTCATCACGGTTGTTGTCATCGTCGTCGTCCTCTCGGCTTCCGCTTCCTCCGCCGCTGTTTTCATCGCTTTGTTTGAAGATTGGTGAGTTGACCGCCGCCGGGTGATGATGATCCAGCCCCGGCAGCCCTACCTGCGTGGTCCACCAAGGATTCGCCAGACCTAAAATTCAATTAAATTCCTAGAAAACTATTTAAAAAAAAAAAAAAGGTGAAATCTTGAAATGAATTGGATCAATGAAATTGATGCGAGTAGAGGGTTTTGAGGGAAAAAGAGAGAGACCCTTTTGTTAGTTTAGAGAGACAAGAAAAACCCATATTTTAGTTTGGAAGAAAGATGCAAAGGGAAGGGAAGAAAAGAGGAAAACCCTTTGCACCACTTCTTGTTGCAGTAATGGAATGGAGGGAATCAAAGCCCCAATACAGAAGAATAAACCCAGAGATGGGGAAGCACTAAGTAATGGGGTCAAACACTCAACCCTCTATTTTATTTTTTTAACTGTCTGTGGGATTGAATTGGAGGACATATCACAATTATTAAATTATACCCAAAAAAAAAAATGTATTTTTTGTGGAAATTTTGTTGTGTAACAACCAAACAAAATGAATTATTTGATTAATTAAAATAAATAAATATATATATATATATCTATAGGGTGATCGGCTCTGCTTTTAGGGGTTCTTGGAAATTAGGGTTTGGTGGGTTTGGGTGGCGTGCGCGTGGGGAGGGGTAGCCTCAGCCCTTCTGTCTCTCTCTCTCTCTCTCTCTCGAAAGAAGAGAAGTGGGAGTGGTGACAGGACAATGGGATGGGCCTTAACACTAGCCCATTCTGTTCTAATTGGGCTTTTATTTTCCTTTTGTTTCTCTTGTATTCTTCCTATTTTTTCTATTGGACGATGAAAGTCCTAATTTAGGGAATGATCATGGGTTTATAAGTGAGGAATACTAACTCCAATGGTATGAGGCCTTTTGGAAAGCCCAAAACAAAGCCATGAGAGCTTATGCGAGTCGTGTTCGTTAATAATGAAAAGGCTCTTCTAATTCTTCTCGTTAAGGTTACAAGTGACGATCTTCATCTAAATTATCTATATCTTCATTTTTTATTATGCTTTTTTTCTATAGAACGATACCAATAATTATTGTTGTCAAAATCTAGTAGAGAAAAATGTATTTGGCCTTTGGATAAGGACAACAATAAAAATAAAAATAGAGATAATTGATTGGTGGGTAACCTAATTTTCTATTTTTTCATTTATTTATGAAGAGGTAAAATAATTATTCTCAACAGAAAGTATTCCCCTTTCCACACTAAACATCCCATTATATACAATATTCTCAACAATTCTATCCACAATTTTATTTCTTTTTGACTTTTTGAAGTTGGATTAAAATTAAAATTGCACTTTTAATTATATGGATCAAAACATTAATAATGTAATATAAATTTTTAGGAATTTGTGAAAAAAAATTGTTCAAATTATCATATCTTTCATGTGACTAATTAAGATTAAACATGGTAGATTTGAAAAATATAATTAAAATATTTTTTATATTTTCTTTTAGAAAATAACTAAATTTCTATTCGGATATTACGGATATTACTATTGTTGAACTAAAAAAATCATTTAAAAAAATGTTAGTGCATAGAAATGCGTGCCAATTTCTCGTCCTCCTTATTTATTAAGAGCACAACACGAATTGAAGCAGCTTATTGAAGAACCATGTGCACACTTGAGAGGCGTGGCAATCTCTTCATCATCACCCTCACCGGCGACGACGAGCACTGGATCGGCCCACCCTTCATTTCCTCCTTCCTCTCTCTTCTCACCCAAATCAACTCCCAAGCCACTCCCGGTTCCGTTCTGATCACCACCTCCCATGGCCGCTTCTTCTCCAATGGCTTCCACCTTCCCTGGGCTCAATCCGCTGCCTCCAAATCCGCCGCTAGAGACCGCATACTCCACATGGTTCATATCTTCAAGCCTGTCCTCGCCGCCCTTCTCTCTCTCCCCATGCCCACCATCGCCGCTGTCTCCGGCCATGCCGCCGCCGCAGGTTTTGCTCTCGCTCTTAGCCATGATTACGTCCTGATGAGGCGCGATAAAGGCGTGCTCTACATGAGCGAGGTCAGTTAACTAAATCATAATTCATAAACTTTCTTATACAAATAAACGTAATATTTATTTTAATCCAAATATGTTGTAAAAATTCTTCAAATAAACTATATGCAAAATAAGATTTAAAGGTAATATGACCATAAGTTTTTTTTTTTTTTTTTAATAAATAATTTACAATAATTTGAAGTGATAATATCTTGACCCAATTAACATAATTTAATAAGAATTCACGTTTATTAATTCAAATATTAAATAGTAACAAAGTAAATTATCATTCATAAACACATTTATACCAATCAAACAATTAAAAATTGACAATAAAATATCTAATTATTAGACACAAATTTAAAAGTGGGAGGAGTAAAACTTGTAATTTATTATTCATGACAGATTGACTTGGGTTTTACATTGCCCGATTACTTTGCGGCATTGATGAGGTCGAAGATCGGGTCAGCCTCGGTTCGTCGAGACGTGTTGCTGGCAGGGATGAAGGTGAATGGTGAAACAGCAGTGAAGTTGGGAATCACAGATGCAGCACACGACGGCGAGGAGGCACTGATGGAGGCGGCGGTGGCGATGGGGGAGAAGTTGGCAAAGAGGAAGTGGGAAGGAGAAGCTTACGCGGAGATTAGGAAGAGTCTGTATCCTGAAATGTCTCCGTTACTTAATGAACTGAGTGGAAAGCTGTAAAGAGGTGAAGAGGTAATGTAAAGGAAGTATTTGTACTCTGATGTGTCGTACAATTTCATTATCATCCATTATGGATTTTTTAGTCTGACGTTCTCCCAACTGAGCTATGAGTAATCCCCACCTTCTCGATTTGATTATGGGCTTTGGTAACTCCATAAACAATAAATTGCTTCAGCATAATGATAAAGTTTTCTCCATTCCAGAATCTGAGCCCAATCTTCACTAAATTTATATGATGAAATAAAATCATAAAGATCATACTAAAAGAAAGAACTGAGAAGCACAGGGAACTAAACTAACATCATTTATGTACATATTTGCCCAAATGCTGAGAAGTTTGTGCTAGAATTAGCAAATAGCAGAAACAGACCTTTTAGGAGTTCATGTAGCACATCGCTTGTGCTTGAAGATAATAAGAATCCTTGTATTTTCTGCCACTTGCAACAAAAATTCCGCTGTTAATCCAGTCTTCACGATGTATCCAAGCATCCCGCCCAAAATCAAGCACTCCAATAATCTGTCACATTTTTATCATATACTATTATTCTAATGGATTTGAATTTTCAAGAAAAATGTTAAGAACGATAGCTTGTAAACTCTGCTGCAGCTAAAGATTTCTGATAATTTCACTATGTATTATTCTATTATTCAACATACTATATAGAGGAAGGGAAATTGTGTTGAGGATTGTTGGGAGAGGAGTCTCACAATTCGCTAATTAAAGGGAAAAGGCAAAATAAATTAATAATAATAAATGTGAATAGACGTCTTTTAATGGCATTCAACTTACCGCTCCGCCTTTCCATGATGCAAAAGAAGGGTTTGTTCTTGATTGTAACACCTATTTGGAACACATCGTTCAGTCATATAATTAGTTTAAAGTGGACAAGAACTTATAGAGGGCCATTGATAATCTAATATTAATGTGGTACTAAATTCAAATAATTTCCAAATTCGATGATCTAGACGTAAGGAAATGACTTATGTTATATGCAATCTAACCTCAACAGTGTCTATCGCTTCATTTGAAGGAATTGCATGCAAGACTCTGCAAAGGGAAACAAAAAAACATATAGAAGAGCGTTAAAATATCAAGCACAAGTAGATCACTCCCAAAGAGTACTTCAGACACTGAGATGACAAGGATGAAGATATACTGCCATTAACCTATGTTCCTAGAATGAACCTTTCTATGCATTTGTCCACATCCATAAAGTGAAAACCCTATCCAACTGCAATAGTATCAGTGCTCCACAAGTTTGGAATGTTAAACGGTTGCAAAAGGAATTCAGCCAAACATTTTTATGAGATGGTACTTAAATTGAGAGCTTGATGGGCTAAATGGACAATCATTCAACCCTGAATTTATATATTTTATATTACTAAGGTTGATGAATCACTCCCGAGTTCAAAATTATCCAGAAACAAATTTCCATCTGTTGTATGGAACTCAAATGACGTTCTTTGTGCTTATTTGCACAATCAATAAAAAATATAAAGAAAAATTGAAACAACATATGATCTTGAAGCTTAAGACAACAACAAACCTTTCCTCCATTGCAGGAACAAGACCCCTTGTCAGAGCCACCCCACCAACCTAAAGTCCAAAACAATATTATTTCCTCTGTCCATATCAAATATATGGAATTTGCACTTTGTACACTTCAACTGAAATTCAAAACTTCATGAAAAAGAAACTTACTAACTGTATGCTTAAGAACAGTTTCCTCTGGAGGTCAATCCGCCCTGTTCAGTAATCAAGGAGCATAACCATTAAAATCTCACATGCTGGTAGGAAAAAAAAAATGCCCAAGGCTTGCCGTATACCTGTTGAGAGGATGCTGCTGGTGATAGCTTCAGCAAGACCAACGTTCTCTTCTTTCTTTGGTTTAGTTGCATAAACTGGGTAGGTATCCCACATAGGGAAATTAACGTTAACGCCAGGATATACATTATCGGGTAAATCAGGTCTTCTGGAGTACTCTGTATGCCATGTATCTTCCAGCATATCCTCATGGTCATGAAACCTAAAAATATCATCACTAAATTTTCAGAATAATCGCCATACAGCTATGATTTGACATGAAAACTAGTTGAAAATGATTATCAGTTACTGACCATGCACGGGGTGGTGGTGGATACACATCTGGAACCAATAGCATTGGGAAGAACAATCCCATAGGTGGTACCTGGTGGGGGGGGGGGGGGGG
>NW_019272455.1:8882-30449 GCF_002738345.1 Cucurbita maxima | reverse complement strand
TAGAATACTCTTGTCTATTGTCACATTTTATGATTATGAAATTTGGAAAATGGATGTTAAGACATCTTTTCTAAACGACAATCTTGAAGAGAGTATCTATATGGCTCAACCAGAGGGGTTCATTGAAAAGGATCACGAGCAAAGGGTTTGCAAATTCAAAAGAACCAAGAAGCCATAAGCGAGGAAAACATATTGAGCCCAAATATCATCTCATAAGAGAGATTTTGTAACGAGGAGATGTGATCGTCACACAGATAGCTTCAGAGCACAACATTGCTAAAGTGTATGAAGGGCACCTAGTGAGTCTAGGACTACGAGTTAGGTAATCTAGGGCAAGTGGGAGAAAAGGCATTAGTATGTGATACCCTAGTTTATTGTATTTATGTCTTTCTCTCTACCCAACCACTAAAGTTTTAGTCCAAGTGGGAGTTTGTTGGGTTTTATATCCTAAAACTCATAG
Source organism: Cucurbita maxima (assembly GCF_002738345.1). Classification (NCBI taxonomy): domain Eukaryota; kingdom Viridiplantae; phylum Streptophyta; class Magnoliopsida; order Cucurbitales; family Cucurbitaceae; genus Cucurbita; species Cucurbita maxima. The sequence goes on along the minus strand of NW_019272455.1, from coordinate 29,989 downwards.
TTTGTAAACAAAAGCATATTTTATTTTCAATAAAGTTATTATTGTTGTTTATTCAGTAAAGGTTGTTATTGAATAAAGTGAACTTTACGATCATTAATCTAAATCCAATAAACTAAGAACACTCTGGCTATAGTATGATTACTTGAACTATATGTAGAGACATAAGAGTTGATCAAGTTCAAGTATATAGTCAATATGATCTATAGTATAAGGATAAGGCTGAGTACCTTATCCTAAGGACACTATGGATGCGGCCCACTTTTGTATATGATATAAACAATGCGATCACTAAAATTGTACATGTGAAGACATATGAGTGGGGGCGTCCTATGCAATGAGTATTGCATAAGATCGGACCATGAAGAAAATCACTCTCACTTTATAATGTCGTTTACTGTTGAGACTGATTTTCTTTTCATTCGATGACCTAAGTAACTCGATCTTAATCTTGAGCTAACCATGAACTTCTTGTTTATTCGGAATTATCCTTAGATTTGCATGGGTGAGAGTGGCTCAAGTTCGCCAACTCAATAGGTCTCTCATTTCAGGGGTAAGACTGGGTAAATGGCTGAGGACGTGGGGTGCAAGATGGAATTCACTCCTACCCACTTTTAGGGATAGAAGAGAGGTAGTTCCCTTAATTACTGACTCCAGGTCTTGAATAAGGGGCCCCACCCTCTCATTGGCCTGAGAGGGATCCGGTTTACTGGTTGGACCACAAACCAATTGTTCATTAGAGGATCAGTGAGACATAAGAAACAAGAAGTAACTTCAGGGGTAAAACGGTAAATTGACCCAGCTCTAGTTACGAACAACCTGTGAAGGATCGACTTACTAATCATGGTTATATCAAATGGACAAAAATATATCTATAGTGAGGGGAGTGCAACTACTAGGCTATAGTGGAATGTCCTAGTACTTAACGAATGTTGGTTAACAAAGTTAATGAGTTTAACCGGTTAATCTTGGATCGTTGGAGCCCATGATCTATAGGTCCATTAGGTCCCTCTGGTAGCTCATATCGGACTAAACCATAGAACAGTGTGACGAGTGAGTTCGAAGTGTTCGAATTCAAATTAGGGAGAATGCACTACATATATACGATATATTTAACTGCATTTTTGTTTTATTTACGAATTAAACAAAAAGAAAGAATCTGAGATATTTAAATAAAATTTAATATCTTAATCAAATATGTGTCGGAATTAATTGGGATTGACATTTGAATTAATATTAAATATTAATTAAATATTTAATTAATCATTAAATATTACTTTAATTTGAAATTTATAATTCAAATTGATTGTTGAATCAAAATGAAGAAAGTCAAAATGTTGACTTCATTTAATGGAAAAATCCATATTAGTGGAATTTTGAGGTGTCAAAATTTTGTTTAACCAAACTTGCATGTTTGCCAAATAAACCCTACAAATTTGAGTGTCAAAATTTGGTTAACTCAAGTATGCATGCTTGCCACGTAATCCCAAACATTTGAGTGGAATTTTTAGTGTCAAAATTTGGTGATCTCAAATTTGCATGAACATGCAAACATGACTCTATAAATAGAGTGATCATAAAACATGAAATGTCTTCTTCTTGGTGAAAAACCTTGAGAAAAACCTCTCACAAACACTCTCTTCATATATACAAAATCCCTCCCAAGTTTAGTCACTCACCGGATTCCACAATCCCGTTCTAAGGCCGGAGGATAGTGGAGAAGACACTAGTGGTGGTTCGAAACCGGTTTGTGAGGAAAAAAGAATTTGAACTACAAAAGGTTAGTATTCAAACTCATTAAGTTTTAATACTCATGAACATGCTAGTTATTTACTATAATTGATGTTCTAAAAGTGCCTAAGATCCAAATTGCTTCCGCATGTGTTATATTAACACCATCATTATAATCTCATGTATTTGCTAAAACCACCCGACATAAATGAAGTTCTCAAATAATCAAATAAATTATAAAGGATAGGGGAATAACAATAAATGAAAAGAGCTGTGATAGAACACAAATATCCTATAATAAAAGATCAAATATGATATATATGGTAAGTTATACTTTAGGACTAAATATCCTTAACATTAAAGAAAGACTTCTGACCTCACGAACCATTAGTATTTAATCATAAGGAAGAGTATTTGAAGCATTACGTTGTTGCTGCATGACTAAGCTATTGCAAACATACTAAAAGGGTTCCTCTAAATTTTCACAAAATTTACATTAATCTTTGAAGATTCAATCTAGCTAGTTTTCATAACACTATATTATCCTCGAGCACTAAGATTCTTTCCAATTTACACCTTTCACAACTCAAGTTTTCATATTTCTTTTCTAATTTCTTTGTGTTGACTTTGTTGCCCAACAATTGGTGTATTCCCCTCATTGACCTTATTATGATAATATTTGATATGGACCAACAGACATCAATCATACAATATTCTTCAATGAAGATATGAAGAAAATATTGTTGAAATTATCAAAAGATATTTCAATTCATGGCACATTGAAGAAGAATGAAGTTTCATGTTATAAATTTTGGTGGATTACATTTTAGAGTAATTTAGAGTTATTGTATTTCATTAATGTATTTTAAGACTTTTTATTTACTTTAGGTTACAATTACATAATAGTTAATTATAGTCATAAAGTATGAATGTTACAACTCTTGGAATGCCTTTAATAGTTTCATTTTGAGACTATATAAAGCCATGTATGTTGTATTTATAGGGAGACTTGGAAAATATAGTAAAAGGAGCATTTGTGCTTTTCTTTAGCTAATGGCTAAGTTTCTTTGCAATTATATGTAGTTTAGGTTGCATGTAGAATCATTCAAGCTCGACATGATCAATCTTGCTTGTGGAGTGATTCGAATCTCAAACAAGTGTTTTTGTGTTGAGATATTTGATCAACAAGAATCATTCAAGCTAGACATGATCGATCTTGCTTGTGGAGTGATTCGAATCTCAAACAATGTTCTTGCCTTGAGATATTCGATCAACAAGGTAATCCGAATCTTACTCTCCTTATAGTGATTCCTTAACTTATCAATATTTGTATAATTATGAACTCAAATATTTAGAAACATTATCTTTTTAATATATTATACTACTTTTTCTATTTTTTAATGTGTCTCGAGTAGCAGACCTGTCACTTCATACAAATGACAATCATGAAAAATCTAAATATAAAAACATACTCGATTACTTTCTTTAAGGCATCCCATATATACTTTCCCATTACTTGGTATACTAGGGCAATAAAGTCTAAGGAACATAATTCTACCACTAAAAATACTTTTGTTTTCTTTGGAGATCATTTATTTGCAGTTATCATGTTAAGTTTTTTTACTATTGTTTTTACAACACACAAAACCATTTGATAGAGCTTGTGGGGCATTCTGATTATGGAATTCCTGACCTCTTACACAGGAATTGAGAATCATACTATTTGACCAAATGTCTTTCTTACTAATCTATCGTTTTTCGTTGCTAGTCCATGTGCTTTATGCACGTTAAGGTTTGAAATTTATCATTGTGTTTTTAGAATTTGTTCTCAAATCATTTGGATGTATTTCAATTAATATTGTTAAGAAATGTTGACATAAATAAAGTTCATATCATATCATGTTAAGTTTATTTAAGTTGTAATATGTAATCAGGTTCAATTGACTTGAAATGTCTGTTTAATAGAGATAAAATTATTGGTTCTTGCTTGATGTATGTCTTGAAACTGAACCGAGTCAACGAACTAAATTAGCTTTTGCACATTTTCATTAATCCATGTTCAAGTTCTATGCAGACACAGGCCCATGGATCCATACATCTCAATCGAAAAACAATAAATAGAAAAAGAGAGAATCGGAATTGATCGATGTGTTTTTTCAAACAAACTAAAAGAAAATGAAAGACAACATAAATCATGTATCAACTAAGTCAAGCCCACTCAAAAATTTGATTAAGAATAAGAAAGAGGAATCTCTCATCAAAATACTAAACCTAGTGTAATAATTTTGAACTCATTGAAAAAATTTATAAGGAAAATTTTAATTATCTCACAATAAATTAAGAATTCAACCCATTGAACAATAAAAACATAAATTTTTTTGATTGGATGAGAACTAAGGAAGAAATACTAAGTTGTTCTATATTAATCTAGAACTTTGGTTTAGAGTAATCCATGGATCCTACCGATCAAATTCTTTCTTTTAAATTTGAATAAAAAAGAAAATTCCATTATTAGTAAAAATAAAAAAGAAAGTAATTGAAAAGAAAAAAAAAAATCTCCTCTAATACTAGGCAAGAAAAAAACTCTGGAATGATTTGGCTTAAATATAGTAGAAAGAAAAAACAATACAAGAAGAACACAGATATTTTATTTCTTCCTAAATAGATATTTTATTTTTTAATTGAGATGGTATAATCCTTAATTGGCATGAATAATATCAATGTATATTGTCTCTAGCTTAAACGGATAAATCTCATAAAATTTACTGTATCTTGTATTTAAAGATGAAAAATGAATTTGGAGATTCTGATAGTTTCCATGGAGTTTCAGGTTAATAAGGAATTATTAAAAAATAAATATTTATTATTGAACATGTTCGTCTGTTGTACAAAATGATGGACAATTTATTATATATCAAACCATATGTATTTTATTAATTCATAAAAATAAGTACTAAATTAATCAAATATATCAAGAAAAAGACTATCCTTACCAGAAGAGTTTTAGTAAATCCATTGCAATAAATCAAAAAATGAATGAAAAGAGAACAAAAAATCATTATGATTTACTTCCGGAAAATTTCCTATCACCCATAAGTCTGTGAGAGTTCAGAATTCTAATGTGTTTCAATTCTAGAAATAGAAATGATATCCACAGAAATACATAATTTTACAATGCAAATAAGAAAAACTCGTGATCAAGTTTTAGATAAAAGTAGCAAACATGTTGATAGATATAAAAATGAATTCAAGTTCTTTCTCTGGCCTAATTATCAATTGGAAGATTTAGCTCGTATGAATTGTTATTGGTTTGATAACAAATAAGAACATTCATTTTAGTATGGTAAGGATCCATATGTATCCATAAAAATTAGTTAATGCTATATTTTTCTTATATTAACCATAATATCTCTCAACCAAATGCATTAGTTGAAAATGTATTTAATATTTTTCTTTTGTGCTTTTCTTCTTTTGGAATAGTCTTATGTCTCCATTCCATTTGAAAATTGATATTTGTTGGGTAATTTTAAACTTATTATTTTTGTTTGTTCATTCCACCTAATTTGTAAAAAAAATAAATCATACCACTAGACCAAATGCTCTTATAGTGGATCTATCATTTTTAGTTGCCCGTGTGTATATGTTTTCCGCACCTCAATATATCAAATTTATCCACATATTTTTGTGCTTTAGAACCTATTATTATTGTCATGTTAACTTCACATGGTCTATCACACAGTTGAAACAGCATTGCAACTAGAGTCCATGCACTCAATTGGGATAGATATGTTAAAAATTAGGCCCCTTTGATAATTATTTTGTCTTTTTTTTTTTAAATTATGTATTTTATCCTTTTATTAAAAAAAAAAACATTTGAATTTTCAGAAAAATTTCACTCCAAACTAAGTTTTTGAAAAATATTTTTATTTATTTATTTTTTCTTTATTTTAGTTTTCCAAACCTAGATGGATATGGAGTGGCCAGTTTTCAAAACTTTCTTTGGAAAAATATTTATATTGTAAAATGGGATTAACTTCCTTTAAGTTTATGTAGTTCTTTTTATTGCTATGTTTACTTCTATCTCATGTTACTCCATTTGTATTTACTTCGTTTTATACAAAAGTTCATGGTAATTAATAAATTCATGTGCTTAATACATTCCCTAGAAAAATAAACTTGTTTGTATCAGGATAAATTACAATGAATACGGAGAAAAGAAATCCAAAAAATAAGTAGAAGGTTGAGAATTTCACTCAACCACACAATATCAAGCTTGACTAAATGGCTCACATGCAATTCTACCACAATAATGGCATGAAACTTATAAATGGCATAGATGATGGTCAGATTTTGAAGGGGAACTTCTCAACTTAAGAGATCAATTTCATTCATCACTAATCAAATTTTTACATAATAATTTGTGGGTATTTATAGTCTCCCCACAAAAGAAGTTAGTGGCCGGGATTTACTCTCGATCTTCTTGAATCTCCACAAAAGACGAAGTCAATTTGACAATTCTACCATTACAAACTTTATGAAATTAAAAATAAATAAAGTTTTCTAACAACTCATGTAATGATGCTTGCAACTTCATCTGCTCCTTCAACCGTGTAAATATTCACTTCTGAAGCTTCAAATGGTCATTTCTCAATCTAATAAGCTTGTAACACATAAAATAATAATTGAACTGAGCCTATCCAATTTTGTAGATGAAAAATGAATGCTTGTTGAATCTTCTTGGCCTTGGATCGTGTAATAGGTCCAGTTGGAACACTTGGAACAACGTGATCCTTATCATCTTCCCCCTCTTCAAAAAGATTCTTCCTCGAATAAAAAAATCATCACCTACATCAATAAGACTCAAATCAGCAACATTGAAAGTAGGATGTGCTGAAAATTCTCATGGAAGATCATTTTATATGCATTGTTATTAATTCTTTCAAGGACTTGATAAGGGTCATCCCCTCTTGGATGTAACTTTGTCTTCCTTTGAGATGAGACTCACTCCTTGCGAAAATGTATCCAAACCCAGCTAGAGGGTTGAAAAATGATTTCATTCCGTCCTTTGTTAATTCTTGAAGCAATATTGAAATTTTGTTTCTCAATTGTCTCCTTCCCCTCTTTATGCAATGTTTTGATCCCATTTCCCTTACTTGTGGCTGCTTTACTCACAAAAATATTAGAATGAATAGAAAGCAAATCAAGACACGTAAGTGGATTAAATCCATAAACAACTTCAAAAAGAGAATAATGAGTGGCAAACATTCGCCCCAAGACTTAATATTCTTACAAATAATAGCCCTAAGCAATGCTTCTAATGTTCTATTAACCATCAAAGTTTGCTCATTAATCTGAAGGTGACATGCAGTTGAAAACAATAATTTGTTACCCAATTTATAACTTAATATTCTTATGAATAATAGCTCTAACTAATGCTCCTCATATTTTATTAACCACCTCAGTTTGCTCATGAGCCTGAGGATGACATGTAGTTGAAAAGAATAATTTGTTACCCAATTTATCTATCATACTTTCCAAAAGTGACTTAAAAATTTAACATCCCTATCTTTTTTTTTTTTGTGTGCAGCAAACATTGGCAACATTGACTTCAAAACTTATAAACATCGTGCTTTATGGCTCAATGTTTTTTCAATTGTACTTGTTCTTTGCTTCTAGATACAACTTAGTAGGGATTATACACGGTCTCTTATTGGAGACCTTGAGTGTTGCAAATTCTCCAATCCTTTGAAAACTTTCGGTCATCAAAAGTGCTTATTCTAAAATAGGTCAGGGTACAAGGTTCTTATTTGCCTTCTGTTTCCCAAGTGGCTTCTTCTACTATATGATTCTTCCATAGGACCTTAACAAGAGCGATTTCCTTGTTTCTCAATCTTTTGAATTTCTTGTCTATTATTTGAATCGGGTCTTCCTTATACGTTAGGTCATCTCTCAAGAAGAGAGTTTCATGAGCCAGTACGTGCGTAGGATCTAGGGTATACTTCCGTAGTATGGATACATGAAAGATATTATGTACTCTAGACAAATTTGGGCATTGTTCGATTCTATAGGCCACAGATCCAATCCTTTCTAATATCTCAAAGGGACGGATAAGCCTAAGGCTTAGCTTCCCCTTTTTACCCCACCTGAGCACCTCTCTCATGGGGTGCTACCTTTAGGAATATATGATCCCCTACCTACAATTCCATGTCCTTGCGCCTTAGGTCTACATAGCTTTTCTCTCGGCTTTGTGCGGTTTGTATCCTAGCTTTAATCTTCTGGACTGCGGCGTTGGTAATTTGCACCAGCTACTGCCCAATAGTTGTTGTTTGCCCCCTTCTTCCTAAAAGACAGGGGATCGAAATCTTCGTCCGTAGAGAACCTCCTATGTGGCCATTTGTATGGTGGCTTGACAACTATTATTATAAGCAAATTTCATAAGGGGTAGGTACTTATCTCATCTTTCTGCAAAATCATTCACATATACCCTCAACATGTCTTCCAATATTTGCTTGAGCATTTATGTTTGACCATCTGTTTATGGGTGGAATGTCGTACTATAACTGTGTACCCAATGCCTTTTGTTGAATTTTCCAGAAGCGAGATTTAAATCTGGCATCTCGGTCTAATACTATTGCCTTTTGTTGAATTTTCAGAAGCGTACCGAATACCTTTACTGATGAATATTCATTTTTAATGTTAGCAAGAGTAGCTCAGTTGGGAGATTGTTAGACGGAAGATTTGAAGGTCACACGTGTTTTATCCACGTTCAACGCACCTGATACAAGTTTATTACCTGACCATACAATCTAAAAACATAACTTGCTTATTCAATCTAAAATTATTGATTATTTCTTTTTTAAATATACTGAATTAGTGGAAGTACCTTTACTTATGAATTTTCTTTTTTAATATTAGCAGGATAGCTCTATTGGGAGAACGTCAGACTGAAGATTTGAAGATCACGTGTTTGATCAACACGTTCAACACACCTGATTCTAGTTGCATAACCCGACTATTCAATCTAAAATTAGTCATTATTCCTTTCTGAAATCTCAATGAATTATCGGAAATACCTAACGTGTTCTAGTTCACCACACCTTATACAAGTTGGATAACTTGAATATCTTATTAAAAATGAGTGATTATTTCTATTTAAAATTAAAATGAATTAGCGAAAATACCTTTATGATGAATTTTCATTTTTAATGTTAGTGTGGATAGCTCAGTTGAGAGAGTGTTAGATTGAAGATCTAAAGGTCTCATATTCTAAAATTTCAATTAATTAGCAGAAATACCTTTACTTAAAAACATTCATTTTTAATGTTAGCGGGGATAGCTCAATTTGGAGAGTGTCAAATTTAGGATTTGAAGGTCACGTGTTCGATCTTCATGTTCACCACACCTGTTTCGCAAAACCTGACTATTCAATAAAAAAATTAGTCATTATTCCTTGTTAAAATCTCAATGAATCAGCTAAAACACCTTTACTAATGAATTTTCATTTCTAGTGATTGCTCAGTTGGGAGAGCTTCAGATTGAATATCTGAAGGTCACGTGTTTGATCCACGTTCAAACTAAAATTAGTGGAAATACATTTGCATTATGAATTTTCAATTTTAATATTAGTGTGGAGAGCGTCATAGTGAAAAGGAAACGTGTTCGATCCACGTTCATTTATTTTAATGTTAAGCATAGATAGTGTGTCTGTAGATCTAAAGATAGCGTGATGGATTCCTAATTCTTTATTTCACTATAAATGATCTGTAACACATTTAGTAAAATGACTCATTTTATTGTTCTTATTGCATGAAACAATAAAATTGATCTTGCCTTAGAATTGTCAATACATTCTACTTTCAATGTTGCTAAGTTGAGTCCCATTAAAGGTGATGATTTTTCTGATTCGATGACGAATCCTAAAGAGGGGGATGATGATAAGAATCACGGTGTACATTCTACTTTCAATGTTACTGAGTTGAGTTCTTTTGATGTAGGTGGTGATTTTTTTTTATTCGAGGACGAATTCTTTTGAAGAGGGGGATGATGATAAAAATCACGGTGTTCCAACTGGACATTTTACACAACCCAAGGCCAAGAAGATTCAACGAGCATTCATGCTTCATCTACAAAATTGGATAGGCTAGGTTCAACCATCATTTCATGTGTTACTAGCTGATTCGTTTGAGTCAACACCATTTGGGGATTCAAAAGTAAATATTTGCACAGTTGAAGTAGCGGATGAAGTTGCAAGCATCATTTCATAGTGGTTAGAAAACTTTATTTATTATTTTAATTTCATAAAGTTTGTAATGCTCAAATTGACTTCGTCTTCTGTGGAGATTTAAAGGGATCGAGATTAAATCACGGGCACTAACTTTTTTCGTGGGGAGACTATAAATACCCACAAATTATTATGTAAAAGCATATTTGTGATCAATGAAATTGATCTCTCAAGTTGAGAGGTTCCCTCTTATAGAAATCTGAGCATATCTTTGTCGTTTTTAAGTTTCATGCAATTCTTGTGGTAGATTGCATCTGAGATATTTAATTAAGCCTTGATCAAGTTCGATTGTGGACTGACTCAATTTAGAAAAAGGTTTAAAATCTTGCTTCTCACTCTTGGATCTCATAATCTAATTCTAGCTTTATCTCTTGGTTTATCCAAATTTTGTATAAGAAGGTGTTAATTTCTTCAATTAAAGGTTCTTGCTTCTGCAAAAGCTTGGCTTGTTGGGCTGAAGATTACGGTTGGTCTATCGTCCTTGAACGAGATCTTCTATCCCCATGACTGCTTTGTTGCAGTCGTTCTTCTAACGCCAGCGACACGTCCGGTTGTCGAGATTGGTAATGTGAGTTTGTAATGAATCCATTGAGGTTCTTGGAATGATTCTATAGCTTATCATTTCCACGTTGGGAGTTGGATCATGGGTCTTGGGCGAAGGAATCCTTGGTTTACCACCCCTTCGAGTTGAAGGAAGTGTCATAAGGCTAATTTTTTTTTCAATTTGTTTGATTTGTTTGAGTGATTTTATTTGATTTTATTTCAATTTTGTCAAACTCAATCGGGTGCTCATCTCAATCATTTCAGCCTTGTTGGCGTTCAATAAGAGAGACCTTGGAAATAACTGGTAACTGTTCAACTCGATTATCACATTAACAATTTGAATCAAATAAAGTAACATTAACCATTTGAATCACCTCAACCCCACTTGTTGAACTTGACCAAATGTCTATAACATAGCACTAACAAAGGTACAAAGTAATACAAACAAAGGTGCAAAGTAACACTCACAAAGGTACAAAGTTCATAAAAGTTTTTTTAATCTAAAATACCATTGAACTTGACCATTCTAGTGCCTCTCAAACGTAGGTAAAGTTTAAATTCGGGTCTCCTTGTCAAACTCACTCGGGTGCTCATCTCAACCATGATGTCGTTCAACAAGGGAGACCTCAAAAATAGATGGATTATCGCATTAACCATTTGAATCACCTCAACCCCACTTGTTCAAATTGAAACAAATATCTATAACAAAACACTAACATAGGTACAATGTTCATAAAAGTTTTTTAATCAAGATACTATTGAACTTGACCATTAAAGTGCCTCTCAAACTTAGGTAAAGTTTAAATATAATTGGTGACAAAAGATGAAACTATAAAATAAAAAGAAATAAGAAAATAATATTCCATTTCAGAGAATCAAACCAGAATCTCCTATGTGAAATCCAAATATCCAAACCGTTGGACAATTATGAATTTTAAGTGTATTTGTCTTGGAGTCTTTTGTCTAATTGCTAAAAAGTTTTACTATGATGTTTTGGGTAATGTCTAACTCTTCGACACGTCCTTTCATGTGTGTGATAGAATTCTTAGAGTTACCGAGACTTTTTGAGCTCTTCGATCGTTTGGCTCTTTCTTCAAAATGGTCAACATCAAACATCGGGTCTTTGATTGGCAACCCATCCAGAGGAGCGTCGATTGCTTCGATTCCATCAATAGTCTTCCTATGAGTTTATGGTGCATGACCCTTTTTTTTACCAATCACCTTCGAGCGCTACCATAGTTTTGCATCGTCCATGAGATGTATTGCGACCAACGTAACTCTTAGGTCCTATGAGCAAGTTCCAGTAACCTTCAAGTATTGTTCTACGTCAAAAACAAAGTTTTTTAATTCCTTAGCATCCCAGTTTCCATTTAAGGGGTTGTGTTCTTGAATTTTAAGTTTGTTAGTCCCACATGAACTTGGCTTGAGGGGTGGTTCTCTATAGCCCAACTTGTCAAACTCACTCGGGTGCTCATCTCAACCATGATGTAGTTCAACAAGAGAGACCTCGAAAACGACTGGATTATCGCATTAACCATTTGAATCACCTCAACCCCAGTTATTAACATTTCATCTCAACCATGATGTCGTTCAACAAGAGAGACCTCGAAAACGACTAGATTATCGCATTAATCATTTGAATCACCTCAACCGCAGTTATTAACATTGAACCAAATATCTATAACATAACTCTAACAAAGGTACCAAGTTCATAAAAGTCTTTTTAATCTATGATAGAAACTGTAAAATAAAAAGAAATAAGAAAATAATATTCCATTGTCGAGAATCGAACCCATGTCTGCTCGATGAAAGCCAGATATCATAATCGCTAAACGACAATGGAGTTTTGGTGTAGATGTCCTGAAGTCTTTTGTCAGATCGTTGAAGAGTTTTAGCATGATCTTTTGCTTAATGTCTAACTCTTTGACACGTCTTTCCCGGTGTTAGAGTTCTCAGAGCTACCGAGATGTTTCGAGTTGTTCGATTGTGTGGCTCTTTCTTCAAAAGAGTCCACATCAAATGTTAGGTCTTTGATTGGCAACCCATCCAGGGGAGAGTCGATTGCATCGATTCCATCAACGATCTTCCCATGAGCTATATGGTGCATGACCCTTTTTTATACCATTCACCTTCGAGCACTATCATAGTTTTGCATCGTCCATGAGATGCATTGCGGCTAACGTAACTCTCAGGTCGTATGAGAAAGTTCCTGTAGCCCTCAACTCTCAGGTTGTATGGTAGAGTTCTTTGAGCTATCGCGACATTTCGAGGTGTTCGATCGTGTGACTTTTTCTTCAAAAGAGTCAACATCAAACATTAGGTCTTTAATTGGAAACCAATCCAAGGGAGCGTCGATTGCATCGATTCCATCAATGGTCTTCCCATGAGTTTTTGGTGCATGACCCATTTTTTATATCATCTAAGATACTATTGAACTTATCATTATAGTGACTCTCAAACCAAGTTCATAAGAGTCTTTTGAATTTAAGATACTATTGAACTCATCCATTATAATGCTTCTCAAACCTAGGTAAAGTTTAAACATGAAACTATAAAATAAAAGAAATAAGAAAATAAAATTTCATTGTTGAGAATCAAACTCGGGAATCCTCGATGAAAGCCATATCTTCTGTGTAATGTCTAACTCTTCGACACAATTTTTTTTGCGTGTGATAGAGTTCTCAGAGCTACTGCCACGTTTCTTGTTCTTCGATCGTGTGGCTCTTTCTTCAAAAGAGTCAACATTAAACATTAGGTCTTTGATTGGAAACCCATCCAGGGGAGCGTCGATTGCTTCAATTCCATCAATGGTCTTCCCATGATTTTTTGGTGCATGACTAGTTTTTTATACAATTCACCTTCGAGCGCCACCATAGTTTTGTATCGTCCATGAGATGCATTGTGGGCCAACGTAGCTCTCAAGTCCTCTGAGTAAGTTCCTATAGTCTTGAAATATAATATCAAAACATATTAACATATTTGATATGTTAAATAATAAAATAATTGACGTGTATCATAAACATTAAATAAAAATATATATTTGAAATTTGAATGAGATTCATATTAATTAAACATATATTCTGATATTCTATGAATATTATTTAAATAAGATATTATATCCTAATGTATTAGGTATTCAAATATATAATTTGACAAAAATTATCACAAGTTCACCGTAAATAAAACCCTAGGGTTAAGTCAAAAAGCATCAAACATTAAATACTGACATTTTTGGTGATATTTTGCAGAGGAAGCTGATAAGGTCTTTAAAGAGCATGTGGTCATGTCTGACGTTTTAGGTTAACAACATGTTGAAAAGAAACCAGAAATTCTGATATTCGTAATTAACTACAAACCTTTGAATAAGGTTTTAGAATAAATAAGATATCCAATCCAAAAAAAAAAAAAAATGATTTGATAAAAAGAATTTAGAGTCAAATGTTTTTATAAAATTCGATATGAAATTGGGATTTTGAAAAATTCTAATTTCCTAAAAGGACAAATATAAAATAGCATTTAACACATTTAGAAAATATGAGAGGAACGTCATGCAATTTAGGCTAAAAACACTCCATCCAAATTTCAGATGATTATGAATGATATTTTCAATCCTTTCAAAAAATTTCAATAGTTTATTATGATGATGTGTTGATATTTTCTAAAACCATTAAGATCAACACTTTAAACATCTACATACATTCATTAATGTAATCAAAAGAAATCAGCTAGTTGTGTCCATAGCCAAAATCAAATAATATCAAACTCAGATCCGTTTTCTTGGATTTTAAATTTATTTTAGCCTTATAAAACCCATCCAATGGTCCATTGAGTTTGTCTCAAACTTTCGTGATGACGTATCCTAGAAAAGCCAACTTCAAAAAAAACTTAGGTTCTCTCAATTACGTGTCTTAAATCCTTCAAGATATCAGGCACATTTACAAATGTCTTGATGAGTGTCTTGAAAATAATACAAAGTTTTGATTTGTAAAGGATATCTCTACAACCCAAAAAAATCAAATCATTAGTCAAATAAACTCTGTGCTTGAGTCTTATTGATCCAAGGGCAGATCTCATAGTGAAACGTGACCCATCAAATATGGGAGGTATCTAAAATTGTCAAAGAGGACAGAGAATCAATTATCATATTTCATTGAAAAGCCTCTAATAATACCATACAAATTACAAAACAGAAAAAAAAAAAATATATTATTTCCATTGTCTTTTGTGCACAAAAATTTTAAAGGAAATTTAAAATAAATCCAGCTTATTTGTCATACTTTTAAGTTCAACTACAATAAATCAAGAAAAGAATTGAGTGGTAATAAAATATCACTTGACATTGGAATGTAATTTGAAGACTTTTTATCTTCCCGAGTTCAATTACATTTAAGATTATTTATGTTATTTCTTATTTTCTTCAATTTGTATTTAATAGCTTTGGGTAGTTTGTAGATGAACTATGTTTGAATTATCTTTTTAGCCTATTTAATTGCTTGTAATATTCGAGTTTGAAGACATTTTGGAATGCAAAAACTTTGTGTTTGAAACCTTTTGGTGTTATGTTTCTTTCAAACCTTGTTTTAGGTTTGGTGTTAAAATCTATTCATTAGATTAGTCGTGATCAAGTTAATTCTTGAGTGAGTCGTCTTGGAATCTAAGAGTGACAATCATAGATTCCAAGTTCAATCTAAGAGTTATTTATCATTCTAACATGCTCCTGGTTGAAATCAATTCGTAAAGTTAGCTTTCTTTGTGAAAGTTTGCAAGGATATTACGACCTCTAGCTTTGCAAAATCTAGCGTTATTGGCGCTTATCAAAATTGCTGCCAAAATAAAGTTTAACAAGTGGTTCTATGGTGTAGTGGTTAGAACATTCGACTTTGAATCTAACGACCTGTGTTTAATTTTCGATAGGTAATCCACCAATTTATACAAAATTGGTCCATAGTCGATTCGGTAAGGACACTTTTGGACCGATAATCTATAGAAGGGGTCATTAAGGTTGAGATCATACAAAATGGGTGCATAGCTCAATGTTAGAGCATTTGATTGTAGATCAAGAGGTCACCAATTTGAACCTAGTTGGGCCCTTCTATTTTGGATAGAAATTTGTTACACTTTTTGGACGGACACTATGTCTAAGGGGTCACTCCTTAAAATCCTACAAAATAGATCTATGGCTCAGTGGTAGAGAATTTAACCGGTCACCCGTTTGAACTTGGTTGGGCCTTTCTCTTTTCGACCGACACTTTTTACACTTTTGGACTGACACATGGTAGAAGGGGTCACTAAGGCTAAAATCATGTAAAATGGGTTCATAGCTTAGTGGTAGAGCATTTGATTGCAGATCAAGAGGTCACCAATTCCAATTTTGTTGGACAGACAATTTGTTCGATTTGCTCCCGACCACCAAGTGTCTAAAGGAAAAGAAATAAGAATAATTACCGATTTCAAACCTGATTCCAAATTCCAAACCTTATTCCAAAGTCCTCCACAACTTAGAACCCACTATTCTTGGACAAGAACTAAGCTATCATTAAGAAAAGAATGTGGTATCCAAGCACCCATATGAACATGGTTAAAAACTTACAATTAGGCTACTGAAATAAGAATAATTATCGATTCCAAACCTTATTCCGAGCTTACAATTAGGCTATTTACTGAGCCTTGTACTCACTCCATCTTTTCCATCTTTTTCATGTAACTAACAGTAGTTTCCCTAGACCAACAATACCCACCAAAACTATTTTTGATGTTTTAAAATGATTTTTTTTAACCTTTCCCATATTTTGTACTATGAGCCTATAAACTCTATTTTGAATATATTGTAAATATATACGTTCATTTATATTTTAATTCTTTTTTTATTTCGAGAAAACATTTTACTTTGTGTTCAACCTCTTTTAACTTGAAATCCGTGCTTCGAGAACCCACCAGAAATGGATCGTGACTTAAACATAAAAAAGTAATTTTTTAGTATGAATATTAATATAAGTTGCATTCTTATATGACAAAACCACTAGTACCAAAAATATTCATGAACTTTCAAAACTAATGCCCTTAACATTCTAAAATAAGGTTCTAACTATTAGTGAGTTGCATAAATCATCTCCCTTTTTTTTTTCACTCACTCCTCTTCTTCAACCTCTAACCCATTAATATCATTAATATTTCATCTCCTTGTTTTTTAACTTTTTAAATACCCTTATTTCATTCCTAAATCTATAAAATGTCTCCTATTTTTATTCATTTTCTCTTTTCTTAAATATAAAAATCTTAAATAAAAAGGAAAAGCTCTCTAAAATATTCTTATTTGCCAGTAATTTTACATAATTTAACATTTTAAAAATCGGTAAATTAAAAAAAATCAACATTAATATATTCATAATTTCATGTAGAATTTAACATTTTAAAAATCGGTAAATTAAAAAAAATCAACATTAATATATTCATAATTTCATGTAGTCTTCATAAGTTTGCCGGCGACATTGTTTGTTGTCGAGCTTGATAATGTGAGTTTGTAACTGTTAAGGATATTTAGTAATAAATTATAGTTTAACATATATATTATATTTGATATTTTAGAATAAGGCAAATATCTAATATTTGCCTTATTATCATAGGTATCTTTCCATTTATTGTTATTTCCATTTATTACTATTTTCCATATCCTGGTAATTTATTTGATTATAAATAAGATAACTTTCACACCATTTAGGTGTGGTGGATTAATCAAACATTCACATGGTATCAGAGCCCTCTCGGTTTAACAACCCCGATCCTTTCTTTTCAATGGCTTTTGAATCCTCTAATCTTCTTCTCCACCACCCCTGCTGGTTTTGACGCCGCAGGGGCAGTCTTCATGGCTGCCGTAGTCGGAGCCGATTGATTACTCTTCGGTTCCACCCTATTGACCTCCAAATCACCTTTCGTCATACTCTGTACATATAACCTCACCTTTTCCAACCAAATCGGTTTTCCCCTTGGCCAATATAGTCTCTCTCATTTTCTTCCCAATCAACCTTCATCCTTCACATAAACCCTAACCTAAACCTATCAACCTTTTGCAGAGATTTACCTTCGGAATCTGGGTGCCGCACTGGCCTATTCGCCAACCAAGTTGCCGCCGCCCTTCCTGCCAAAATTGGCTTCTTCGCCCGATGAGGCGACTCTTCCAGCTGCCCTTCTCGCCAAAATTGGCTCCTTCACCCAATGTGGCGACTCTTCCGGCTTCAACATTGTCTTTGTCCCTTGCTCTAGGTTTCCCCTTCTACTTCTTGGGGTTAGAAATATTCTCACCAGAGCCAAGGGAGCATCGTCGCTAAGCGACAATCCCTCTTCATGGGTTAGACATATTCTCGCCGAAGCCAAGGCAGCATCGCCGCTGAGCGACGATCCCTCTGCAAATTTTTGATGGCCAAGAACCGGGTTGTTAGCATCTTCATGAAAAGTGTTTCTCAACCTCTTTGAATTTTTCAGATTCAAGCTTCACGTTCGTTTAAATCCGACGCTTAGCTTGCGGTGGGGTGTTAAGGATATTTAGTAATAAATTATAGTTTACCATATATATTATATTTGATATTTTAGAATAAGGCAAATATCTAATATTTGCCTTATTATCATAGGTATCTTTCCATTTATTGTTATTTCCATTTATTACTATTTTCCATATCCTGGTAATTTATTTGATTATAAATAAGATAACTTTCACACCATTTAGGTGTGGTGGATTAATCAAACATTCACAGTAACCCATCCGTTAGGGTTCTTGGAATGATTCTCTAGATTATCCCTTCCATGTTGGGAGTTGGGCCATGGGTCTTGGGTGAAGGAACCGTTGGTTTACCGCTCCTAAGAGTTAAGGAAGCATCTTGAGGCTAGTTTCACGTAGTATCATTATCATTGAGATAACAATTCTTTTCTATTTTATCTAATTTTTTTAAATATGAGTTCATTTCCAAATGCATACTAACACCCTTATTGTTGAATAAATGACATGAAACTAGTTTCACTTAGTAACGTTGCCTTTTGCTCCTATTGGTGGAAGGATAATAGGTCGATTATACCTTTATGGTAGTTTTATGGTAGGATAATAGGTCCTTAATAATAAACCTGAAGTCTTACATCACTTATACAGAAAAGTTCCTTAAATAGAAGTTTTATTAGATATTTTTAAGCATTTAGAGATCAACTAGACACAGAGCTAAACACTCTAAAAAAGAACTAGGGGTTACACTTTTAAGTTAACGTAATTTAAGAAACTTATGATTTTTATATTATCAAGAGTTTAATTGAGCTAGGTCGATTCAATCTAGTGGACCCAAGAATTGAACCGAACCAAACCAACTAGTTAGTAACATGATTTAGTGGAAGCATTTTCATGCAAAGTAGAAGCAACACTGGAGGGTTTGAAATAATATAGTTTTTACCCCTTAAGGTCATTTTACACTGTTTCTTGGTTTACCTACTTATCCTTATCCAATGATCACCAAATTTCATATCTAACCTCAACCTCCTATAAATGCTTAGTATTAAAATTTGATAGACAGCGGAGCTCAGATAGTGAGTTATTTTAACATTACTTAAATCTCGAGCTATTTGATTGGTTCAGGGTCTTAACTCACAGTTCTTCGGATTTTTCTTTCATATATTCTTAATTCAGACTTGGTTTAGGGTTCATATGAAAATCCAAGCGATTTCTACAAGTATTTCTCAACAAAAAGTCAAAGGGGCATACTTGTCTCGTCGTCGACGTTTGGGACCTCCATTCTTGAGCTTCCAGTATCTGAATTACTTCAACTTTCCTTCCACATACTCCTTATTGTGTCTAGTTTATGAAACCATAATTTTTTTTTTACGAGAATCAGTCTGGAATGGGGTTAAAATTGAGAAAATTCGAGAAAATGTCAAATTTTGAGTTGACTTGGACAGTTGAACTGGGCGTATCATCGTTTTCTTCCTCTAAACAGGAAAAAGATGAGCATTTTTCGCATCGTCGCCATTTGAAACTCGACTTGTACAGCCACATTTACAACGTTTCTCTCCTTTATTTCATCGTGAAACTTAAAGATGAATGTTACAAGAAAGGGCTAGGGATTTATTTGATACCTTCTGGTGGATTGTAGCCTAAGATATTCGCTTCCAAAGTTCATCCAAAATCTGATTTATCGTTGGAGATAAAACAAAGGATTTCTTATTGGGTAGCCGATTCTAGGGGTTTCAAGGCCCTATTTCTTCATTGAACCTCTTCCATATCTTATCTTCAAGCTAAAGGAATTGGTTATGGAGGAACGTCTTTGAGTGTAGGACCTTAACTTCTAGAAATCGTTCTCGGTATGCTACTCACTCGAAATGCAAGATTTCGATCTCGTGGGTAGTTTGTTCGATGACGTTTCAGCTCTCGATTCCTTCATCAAGTTTATTAAACTTCTTCCTCTGAAACTAGAGAAATCCTTAATTTGAAGGAAAAGAGATCGTAGATAGGAATTCGACTCTTATCCCCAATTTAATTTTGAAACCTATTTCCTTCAATTCGGCATGCTCTCGAGGTTATTTTTCTTCGTGGTCTTTTATGGAAGCATTCCTTGGAGGTGTAGAAACTGATTGGAATCATTTTTGCTCGACGAGTCATCATGTATCCTCGGATTGGATTTTCAAGTTTTTATTGAAGTTCTTCAATGGCAGATTGAATTGGGGGAATGGTTTCTAGGCATTTTCAGCACTCTATTCCTTCATAGAACTTGTGGGTAATCTTGTTGAGAAACTGTAGGAATAAGATTGAAGAGAAATGGTGGGGGATTGCTCTCGAATTTGGAAGAAATCTGAGAGTAGGAGACCCATAATCTAAACGAGAAATGGTGGGGGATTGCTCTCGAATTTGGAAGAAATCTGAGAGTAGGAGACCCATAATCTAAACGTTCATTGCCTTCGATTGGGGGATCGACCTTTCTCGATTCTTATTCCGTATTGTTGCTCCTTTTTCAGACTTTATAGGAGATGCTTAAACCGACTTTGAGAGCTCCAGAATCTTCGTTATTTAGAGATCGAACTTCTTGGAAAATTTTTCGGAGATATCAACTCCGATCATAGCCTTACCGACCTTGGCTTTGAATACTAGTCGTTGGATGTGATGATCCGTGCGTGTTCGTTCTAGATCATATCAAATTTTGGAGGAGATTCGACGGTTGAGATTTGAGTTCGAAGGATTTTACTCGGATGGTCACGATAGATGCTCTAATTCTAATTAGAGTGCCATTTCTGTAACTATCCATTCTTCCAGGGGTATTTTGGTAATATTCCACTTTTTGAATATTTTATTATTATTTTTCTCGAACAATCCATAATTTTTCTACAAATTCCTAATCGCTTTGTTATCATTTTCCCCTTATTTTGAATCTTGAGATTCCTTCTAGATAAGGAATTACAAATCTGTAAATATTCTTGATAATGGATAAAATGACTTTTTTTTTTGCCCTCTTCATTTACTTTTTCCTTTCCAATCCTTTTCAAAAGGCCTTTAACTCCTTGAAATCACTTGTTAGGCACAGAGTGACTT
>NW_019272455.1:0-6122 GCF_002738345.1 Cucurbita maxima | reverse complement strand
ATGTTACAAGGAAGGGTTAGGGATTGATTTGATACCTTCTCGTAGATCGTAGCCTAAGATATTCGCTTCCAAAGTTCATCCAAAATGTGATTTATCGCTGGAGAAAAAACAAAGGATTTTTCTATTGGGTAGCCGATTCTAGGGGTTTCAAGGCCCTATTTCTTTATTGAACCTCTTTCATATTCTTTCTTCAGACTGAGAAATTGTTTTAGAGGAATGTCTTTAAGTCTAGGACCTTAATTTCTAGAAATCGTACTCAGTATGCAACTCACTCAGAACGCCAGATTTTCGATCTCTTGGATAGCTTGTTCTACGACGTTTCAGCTCTCGATTCCTTCATCAAGTTTACTCAACTTCTTCCTCTGAAGCTAGAGGATGTGATGATCCGTGCATTATAGTGCCTCTCAAACGTAGGTAAAGTTTAAATTCGGGTCTCCTTGTCGAACTCACTCGGGTGCTCATCTCAACCATTATGGCGTTCAACAAGGGAGACCTCAAAAATAGCCAGATTATCGCATTAACCATTTGAATCACCTCAACCCCACTTGTTGAAATTGAAACAAATATCTATAACAAAACACTAACATAGGTACGATGTTCATAAAAGTTTTTTAATCTAAAGATACTATTGAACTTGACCATTAAAGTGCCTTTCAAACTTACGTAAAGTTTAAATATAATTGGTGACAAAAGATGAAACTATAAAATAAAAAGAAATAAGAAAATAATATTCCATTTTAGAGAATCAAACCAGAATCTCCTATGTGAAAGCCAAATATCCAAACTTTTGGACAATAATGAATTTTAAGTGTAGTTGTCTTGGATTCTTTTGTCTAATTGCTAAAGAGTTTTACTATGATTTTTTGGGTAATGTCTAACTCTTCGACAAGTCCTTTCATGTGTGTGATAGAATTCTCAGAGTTACCAAGACGTTTCGAGTTGTTCTATCGTGTGGCTCTTTCTTCAAAAGGGTCAATATCAAACATCGGGTCTTTGATTGGCAACCCATCCAGAGGAGCGTCGATTGCATCGATTCCATCAACCGTCTTCCTATGAGTTTATGGTGCATGACCCTTTTTTTTACCATTCACATTCGAGCGCCACCATAGTTTTGCATCGTCCATGAGATGCATTGCGACCAACGTAACTCTTAGGTCCAATGAGCAAGTTCCAGTAACCTTCAAGTATTGTTCTACGTCAAAAATAAAGCTTTTTAATTCCTTAGCATCCCGGTTTCCATTTAAGGGGTTGTGTTCTTGGATTTTAAGCTTGTTAAGCCCACATGAACTTGGCTTGAGGTGTGGTTCTCTATAGCCCAACTTGTCAAACTCACTCGGGTGCTCATCTCAACCATGATGTAGTTCAACAAGAGAGACCTCGAAAACGACTGAATTATCGCATTAACCATTTGAATCACGTGCTCATCTCAACCATGATGTCATTAAACAAGAGAGACCTCGAAAACGACTGGATTATCGCATTAATCATTTGAATCACCTCAACCCCTGTTATTGAAATTGAACCAAATATCTATAACATAACTCTAACAAAGGTACCAAGTTCATAAAAGTCTTTTTAATCTAAGATAGAAACCGTAAAATAAAATGAAATAAGAAAATAATATTCCATCGTCGAGAATCGAACCCAGGTTTGATCGGTAAAAGCCAGATATCATAATCGCTAAATGACAATGAAATTTTGGTGTAGATGTCCTGAAGTCTTTTGTCAGATCGCTGAAGAGTTTTAGCATGATCTTTTGCTTAATGTCTAACTCTTCGACACTTCATTCCCTGTGTGTTAGAGTTCTCAGAGCTACCGAGATGTTTCGAGCTGTTCGATTGTGTGGCTCTTTCTTCAAAAGAGTCAACATCAAATGTTAGGTCTTTGATTGGCAACCCATCCAGGGGAGCGTCGATTGCATCGATTCCATCAACGATCTTCCCATGAGTTATATGGTGCATGACCCTTTTTTATACCATTCACTTTCGAGCACTATCATAGTTTTGCATCGTCCATGAGATACATTGCGGCTAACGTAGCTCTCAGGTCGTATGAGAAAGTTCCTGTAGCCCTCAACTCTCGGGTCGTATGGTAGAGTTCTTAGAGCTACCGCGACATTTCAAAGTGTTCGATCGTGGGGCTTTTTCTTCAAAAGAGTCAACATCAAACGTTAGGTCTTTAATTGGAAACCCATCCAGGGGAGCGTCGATTGCTTCAATTCCATCAATGGTCTTCCCATGATTTTTTGGTGCATGACTAGTTTTTTATACAATTCACCTTCGAGCGCCACCATAGTTTTGCATCGTCCATGAGATGCATTGTGGGCCAACATAACTCTCAAGTCCTCTGAGTAAGTTCCTATAGTCTTGAAATATAATATCAAAACATATTAACATATTTGATATGTTAAATATTAAAATAATTGATGTGTATCATAAACATTAAATAAAAATATATATTTAAAATTTGAATGAGATTCATATTAATTAAACATATATTATGATATTCTACGAAATTTTAATATTATTTAAATAAGATATTATATCTTAATGTATTAGGTATTCAAATATATAATTTGACAAAAACTATCACAAGTTCACCATAAATAGAACCCTAGGGTTAAGTCAAAAAGCATCAAACACTAAATACTTTGAAATTTTAGGTGATATTTTGCAGAGGAAGCTGATAAGGTCTTTAAAGAGCATGTGGTCATGTCTGACGTTTTAGGTTAACAACATGTTGAAAAGAAACCAGAAATTCTGATACCGGTAATTAACTACAAACCTTTGAATAAGGTTTTAGAATAAATAAGATATTCAATCAAAAAAAAAAATGATTTGATAAAAAGAATTTATAGTCAAATGTTTTTATAAAATTCGATATGAAATTGGGATTTCGAAAAATTCTAATTTCCTAAAAGGACAAATATAAAATAGCATTTAATGTCACCTTTAGAAAATATGAGAGGAACGTCATGCAATTTAGGCTAAAAAACACTCCATCCGAATTTCAGATGATTATGAATGATATTTTCAATCCTTTCAAAAAATTTCAATAGTTTATAATGATGATGTGTTGATATTTTCTAAAACCATTAAGATCAACACTTTAAACATCTACATACATTCATTAATGTAATCAAAAGAAATCAGCTAGTTGTGTCCATACCCAAAATCAAATAATATCAAACTCAGATCCGTTTTCTTGGATTTTAAATTTATTTGAGCCTTATAAAACCCATCCAATGGTCCATTGAGTTTGTCTCAAACTTTTGTGATGACGTATCCTAGAAAAGCCAACTTCAAAAAAAATTTAGGTTCTCTCAATTATGTGTCTTAAATCCTTCAAGATATCAGGCACATTTACAAATGTCTTGATGAGTGTCTTGAAAATAATACAAAGTTTTGATTTGTAAAAGATATCTCTACAACCCAAAAAAATCAAATCATTAGTCAAATAAACTCTCTGCTTAAGTCTTATTGACCCAAGGGCAGATCTCATAGTGAAACGTGACGCATCAAATATTGGAGGTATCTAAAATTGTCAAAGAGGACAGGGAATCAATTATCATATTTCATTCAAAAGCCTCTAATAATACCATACAAATTACAAAACAGTAAAAAAAAAAATATATATTATTTCCATTGTATTTTGTGCACAAAAATTTTAAAGGAAATTTAAAATAAATCCAGCTTATTTGTCATACTTTTAAGTTCAACTACAATAAATCAAGAAAAGAATTGAGTGGTAATAAAATATCACTTGACATTGGAATGTAATTTGAAGACTTTTTATCTTCCCGAGTTCAATTACATTTAAGATTATTTATGTTATTTCTTATTTTCTTCAATTTGTATTTAATAGCTTTGGGTAGTTTGTAGATGAACTATGTTTGAATTATCTTTTTAGCCTATTTAAATGCTTGTAATATTCAAGTTTGAAGACATTTTGGAATACAAAAACTTTGTGTTTGAAACCTTTTGGTGTTATGTTTCTTTCAAACCTTGTTTTAGGTTTGGTGTTAAAATCTATTCATTAGATTAGTCGTGATCAAGTTAATTCTTGAGTGAGTCGTCTTGGAATCTAAGAGTGACAATCATAGATTCCAAGTTCAATCTAAGAGTTATTTATCATTCTAACATGCTCCTGGTTGAAATCAATTCGTAAAGTTAGCTTTCTTTGTGAAAGTTTGCAAGGATATTACGACCTCTAGCTTTGCAAAATCTAGCGTTATTGGCGCTTATCAAAATCGCTGCCAAAATAAAGTTTAACAAGTGGTTCTATGGTGTAGTGGTTAGAACTTTCGACTTTGAATCTAACGACCTGTGTTTAATTTCCGATAAGTAATCCACCAATTTATACAAAATTGGTCCATAGTCGATTCGGTAAGGACACTTTTGGACCGATAATCTTTAGAAGGGGTCACTAAGGTTGAGATCATACAAAATGGGTCCATAGCTCAATGTTAGAGCATTTGATTGTAGATCAAGAGGTCACCAATTTGAACCTAGTTGGGCCCTTCTATTTTGGATAGAAATTTGTTACACTTTTTGGACCGACACTATGTCTAAGGGGTCACTCAGGTTAAAATCCTACAAAATGGATCCATGGCTCAATGGTAGAGAATTTAACCAGTCACCCATTTGAACTTGGTTGGGCCTTTCTATTTTTGACAGACACTTTTTACACTTTTGGACTGACACTTGGTAGAAGGGGACCCTAAGGCTAAAATCATGTAAAATGGGTTCATAGCTCAGTGGTAGAGTATTTGATTGCAGATCAAGAGGTCACTAGTTTGAATTTGGTTGGGCCCTTTTATTTTGCATAGACACTTTGTTCGATTTGCTCGTTTTATTTTGGATAGACACTTTATTCGATTTGCTCCTTTTATTTTGGACAGACACTTTGATCGATTTGCTCCGAACCACCGAGTATCTAAAGGAAAAGAAATAAGAATAATTACCAATTCCAAACCTTATTCCAAAGTCCACCACATAAAACCTAAGGGCCACTATTCTTGGACAAGAACCAAGCTATCATTATAAATTATAAAGGATAGGGGAATAACAATAAATATGAATGAAGTTTCATGTTATAAATTTTGGGTGGATTACATTTTAGGGTAATTTAGAGTTATTGTATTTCATTGATGTATTTTAAGACTTTTTATTTACTTTAGGTTACAATTACATAATGGTTAATTATAGCCATTAAGTATCAATGTTACAACTCTTGGAATGTCTTTAATAGTTTTATTTTGAGACTATATAAAGGCATGTATGTTGTATTTGTAGGGAGACTTGGAAAATACAGTAAAAGGAGCATTTGTGCTCTTATTTAGCCAATGGCTAAGTTTCTTTGCAATTCTATGTAGTTTAGGTTGCATGTAGAATCATTCAAGCTCGACATGATCAATCTTGCTTGTGGAGTGATTCGAATATCAAACAAGTGTTTTTGCGTTGAGATATTTGATCAACAAGAATCATTCAAGCTAGACATGATCGATCTTGCTTGTTGAGTGATTCGAATCTCAAACAATGTTCTTGCCTTGAGATATTCGATCAACAAGGTAATCTGAATCTTACTCCCCTTATAGTGATTCCTTATCTTATCAATATTTGTATAATTATGAACTCAAATATTTAGAAGCATTATCTTTTTAATATATTATACTACTTTTTCTATTTTGTAATGTGTCTCGAGTAGCAGACCTGTCACTTCATACAAATGACAATCATGAAAATTCTAAATATAAAAACATACTAGATTACTTTCTTCAAGGCATCCCATATATACTTTCCCATTACTTGGTATACTAGGGCAATAAAGTCTAAGGAACATAATTCTACCACTAAAAATACTTTTGTTTTCTTTGGAGATCATTTATTTGCAGTTATCATGTTAAGTTTTTTTACTATTGTTTTTACAACACACAAAACCATTTGATAGAGCTTGTGGGGCATTCTGATTATGGAATTCAGGACCTCTTACATAGGAATTAAAAATCATACTATTTGACCAAATGTCTTTCTTACTAATATATCGTTTTTCGTTGCTAGTCCATGTGCTTTATGCACCTTAAGGTTTGAAATTTATCATTGTGTTTTTAGAATTTGTTCTCA